>NC_085140.1:165305339-165376424 GCF_024139115.2 Armigeres subalbatus
ATCAATTGTGCTGGTTCGGTTACGTATTGCTTGTTTGGCGTTTTAACACCGGCGAATAACACACTCTTGTTTCGTATCGTCGTAGTGGAGGTTCCTTCCGGCTGATCGGAATATCCAAGGATTAATCATGAGTATTCTCTGCATGTGAGTTCATTATATTTATTCATATTGTGTGTTTTCAGGACTTGCACCATGTAGGCAATTCCAGCCGGAACTGAAAGAGAATGCAGGACCAGCAGCGTAGGTAAAAATGATCAAACAAAAATACCACCGAAGCTGAAATTCTAATGTTTGACTCTTCTGCGTTTCAACACCGGCGACAGAACAACAATAATCGGCGTATAACACCTGCAGAGCCACCGGAAACAAAATATTATTTTCATTGCCAGGCAGGATTCTGGTACCATATCGCATCCGGCTATTCGGAATATCCAAGGTTAATCATATAAATTTCTCTGCAAATGTAAATTCATTATGATATTGAATTTTGTCTCCAGGATTGCACAAGTAAGCACTGCTAGTCGTATTCGGAAGAGAACGCTGGTGCCCAGCAGACTAAATGATCTAATCGACGACAATCAAATGAAAATAATACCACCGAATCGAAATTCAGCGTTTGGCTGTTCGGCGTTTTAACACCGGTAACAGAACAACAGCGGCGAATAACGCCGGCAGATTCGTACACCCGCATCGGAGCGAATTCTTGTAAGAAAACGCATATGTGTATTAGCCACTGGAAGCATGATTCGTTTCTGCATCCACAACGGAATAGATGAAAAGAAGCTGTCAGCAATTCGGTACCGTATAGCATCCGGCTAAGGAATATCAGGATTAATTTTGTCTTCAAGTTTACCCCATATCAATGTCAATGAATCATTGCAGTGCTGATTTTCTACCGTCGCTGCCACATCCAGGCGTTATCGTATATGCGAAAATAGTTAGCATGAATTAACCGCCAGAAATTTGTATGTTTTGTATGTTTTTTTATGTTTGTATATTTTAATTTAATTTTAATTTAATTTTAATTTAATTTTAATTTAATTTTAATTTAATTTTAATTTAATTTTAATTTAATTTTAATTTAATTTTATTTAATTTTAATTTAATTTTAATTTAATTTTAATTTAATTTTAATTTAATTTTAATTTAATTTTAATTTAATTTTAATTTAATTTTAATTTAATTTTAATTTAATTTTAATTTAATTTTAATTTAATTTTAATTTAATTTTAATTTAATTTTAATTTAATTTTAATTTAATTTTAATTTAATTTTAATTTAATTTTAATTTAATTTTAATTTAATTTAATTTAATTTAATTTAATTTTAATTTAATTTTAATTTAATTTTAATTTAATTTTAATTTAATTTTAATTTAATTTAATTTAATTTTAATTTAATTTTAATTTAATTTTAATTTAATTTTAATTTATTTTAATTTAATTTTAATTTAATTTAATTTATTTAATTTAATTTTAATTTAATTTTAATTTAATTTTAATTTAATTTTAATTTATAATTTAATTTTAATTTAATTTTAATTTAATTTTAATTAATTTTAATTTAATTTTATTTAATTTTAATTTAATTTTAATTTAATTTTAATTTAATTTTAATTTAATTTTAATTTAATTTTAATTAATTTTAATTTAATTTTAATTTAATTTTAATTTAATTTTAATTTAATTTTAATTTAATTTTAATTTAATTTTAATTTAATTTTAATTTAATTTTAATTTAATTTTAATTTATTTTAATTTAATTTTAATTTAATTTTAATTTAATTTTAATTTAATTTTAATTTAATTTTAATTTAATTTTAATTTAATTTTAATTTAATTTAATTTAATTTTAATTTAATTTTAATTTAATTTTAATTTAATTTTTAATTTAATTTTTAATTTAATTTTAATTTAATTTTTAATTTAATTTTAATTTAATTTTAATTTAATTTTAATTAATTTTAATTTAATTTTAATTTAATTTTAATTTAATTTTAATTTAATTTTAATTTAATTTAATTTAATTTTAATTTAATTTTAATTTAATTTTAATTTAATTTTAATTTAATTTTAATTTAATTTAATTTAATTTAATTTAATTTTAATTTAATTTTAATTTAATTTAATTTAATTTTAATTTAATTTTAATTTAATTTTAATTTAATTTTAATTTAATTTTAATTTAATTTTAATTTAATTTTAATTTAATTTTAATTTAATTTTAATTTAATTTTAATTTAATTTTAATTTAATTTTAATTTAATTTTAATTTAATTTTAATTTAATTTTAATTTAATTTTAATTTAATTTAATTTTAATTTAATTTAATTTAATTTAATTTTAATTTAATTTTAATTTAATTTTAATTTAATTTTAATTTAATTTTAATTTAATTTTAATTTAATTTAAATTTAATTTTAATTTAATTTTAATTTAATTTTAATTTAATTTTAATTTAATTTAATTTAATTTTAATTTAATTTTAATTTAATTTTTAATTTAATTTTAATTTAATTTTAATTTAATTTTAATTTAATTTTAATTTAATTTTAATTTAATTTTAATTTAATTTTAATTTAATTTTAATTTAATTTTAATTTAATTTTAATTTAATTTTAATTTAATTTTAATTTAATTTTAATTTAATTTTAATTTAATTTTAATTTAATTTTAATTTAATTTTAATTTAATTTTAATTTAATTTTAATTTAATTTTAATTTAATTTTAATTTAATTTTAATTTAATTTTAATTTAATTTTAATTTAATTTTAATTTAGTTTTAATTTAATTTTAATTTATAATTTTAATTTTAATTTAATTTAATTTAATTTTAATTTAATTTTAATTTAATTTTAATTTAATTTAAATTTAATCACAGAAACAGACGTAACAGCTCGAACAATTTGTTTTAAAATCCTTCGCCCAGTTACTTTAGCACCACCTTATGTGCATGTTATGAAAATAAAGTTAGTACGATAATGTCAACAGAAGGCGCTATGTGAGATGTCAAATGCAAAGTATACGATGCGCCCGGATGTGAAACTCACAAGCAGTTGAACTTAAAACGACCGTTGAGCTCATGGTTGATGGGAATTTTATCAGTGTTACGTCTGTTTGTCTGTGATTTAATTTAATTTAATTTTAATTTAATTTTAATTTAATTTTAATTTAATTTTAATTTAATTTTAATTTAATTTTAATTTAATTTTAATTTAATTTAATTTAATTTTAATTTAATTTAATTTAATTTTAATTTAATTTTAATTTAATTTAATTTAATTTTAATTTAATTTTAATTTAATTTTAATTTAATTTTAATTTAATTTTAATTTAATTTTAATTTAATTTTAATTTAATTTTAATTTAATTTAATTTAATTTTAATTTAATTTTAATTTAATTTTAATTTAATTTTAATTTAATTTTAATTTAATTTTAATTTAATTTTAATTTAATTTTAATTTAATTTTAATTTAATTTAATTTAATTTTAATTTAATTTTTAATTTAATTTTAATTTAATTTTAATTTAATTTTAATTTAATTTAATTTAATTTTAATTTTAATTTTAATTTAATTTTAATTTAATTTAATTTAATTTAATTTAATTTTAATTTAATTTAATTTAATTTTAATTTAATTTTAATTTAATTTTAATTTAATTTTAATTTAATTTAATTTAATTTTATTTATTTTAATTTAATTTTAATTTAATTTTAATTTAATTTTAATTTATTTTAATTTAATTTTAATTTAATTTTAATTTAATTTTAATTTAATTTTAATTTAATTTTAATTTAATTTTAATTTAATTTTAATTTAATTTTAATTTAATTTTAATTTAATTTTAATTTAATTTTAATTTAATTTTAATTTATTTAATATAGAAGACCGCTTCGGAATAGGCGGCGGCTGTAGTGTAAATTGCAAAACTGCTTCCTTCCTATAATTTATACATTATAAAACACAGGTATAAGAAATAAAGAATTAAGTAAAATATCTTATGTTTCATTATGACAATTTCATTGCACATCGTCACTTGCGTTCACACGCGCGGCGTCGACTCGCGTCTCATTTGCGGCGAAAGCTACCGCAAAGTCACCGCTTTTCCCCACAGGAACGCAGCGTGCACGCGAGTATTTTTGACATTTCTCTTTCTTTTTCTTTCCAACAAGATTTCTAATGGGAAAATTTGCAGAAAGAATCTAGAAATAATCAAAACAAACAAAATACTTCCAAAATCAGTTCATTTTGGTTTCGCAAATTAGTTGCAAATAACAAAACGTTTCAAATCTAACTTCTTTAAATAAAAGTGTTGAGCAAGTTCGAGACGTAAGTGTTTTTTCGCTCTCATGTTAATACCAGCCGTGATCAACGCACCTTTGGAAAGAAGTGTCAAGCAAACATCCCAGGCTGGCGAATAGTGTTAAAGTCAACCGAAATATGTGCGCGATAGTAATGTTGATTGTATCAGCTTTATCAGAATAAATCGATTTCCGAACAGACGGCGATGTGATAGTTTTGAACTGAATGACGGAGCAGGCAAAATTCAACCAACAAAGTGTATTCCGTGAAACCAAGGCAGGCGATACCAGTTCCATGGGAAAATAATAAATGTAAGTTCGATACCGAGATTCCTATATGTTAGCTTTTCTGTGATAGATAAACATGTTAGAATTGAAACAAACAATGTGGATTGAAAGAAACGGTCACGAGGATCAGTGCGACTCTTCTAGTGTTGTTGGGCAACGCTATTGCGATTGGTCCGTTTTGCAGGGGATGAATCATTGCATTATCTGATCAAAATCAATGAATTTTTATTCCAGAACAAAATGATTCGTCCCTATTTAGCCGATAAATTAAATTAACAAAGAATCTTACCCCAAAGACAACATATGATGGATTCAAGATAAGAACAATTAAATGTCTGGATCCATTATTCAAGATTAATCTACCCTTTAGGGGTATAGAAGTAATAAATTTAAGTTGGAAATAAAGAATAAAGAACTGAAATTATAACAATATTTATTTATTATAATTGAGAAAATATATTGGATAAGAAAAGCAATGCCAAATTTTGCCTCTCTGTATTGAAAACGTTGTTTTGGAGTATGATTTCAATTTCACAGCTCTCAATTAATTTCGAAAGTTTGAACTTTTCATTTTAGAAGTAGATAATGGGTGACTGATCGATGTAGATGGGTTAAATCGACAGTGAATTGATTTTCTACTCTCTACTAAATAGTTTTTATTTGGTTAATTCTGAGTTACTTGCTCTAGTCTGCCATCATATAAGTATGTAAAAGCTAATGACATGTTTTTAATAGCATTACCCATTGATTCTTGTTCGCAATGAGCTTCTTAAAATCAAAATCAAACTTTTATATTTGTAATACTTTAAATATTTCACGTTTGATGTCTTTATGTGAATCGATAACTCGATTCATATTGGAAGAGAATGGAAAATGACAGACTGACAACAGCTGGCAGACGGATGACATTTGCGTAACGATTGGTTTGACGTTAGAAGTTTTGCGGCAAATTATCGCTTGTCGTGATTCATGCCTGATTCAACGCCGAGTAACGCTGCGTCAACGCAGCTTGAAAAACCGCTACGTGGACATCGGCCCTTACACTCAAATTAATCGAATGATAAAATTTAAGTGCTAAACTCGCATAGAACCCATCAAGAGGGCAAAAATCTTTTTTCAAATGCGCTAAATGCAAAATATATGGGGCACTTTTATAAACATAAAATTTAGTAATTTTATGTGCAATATTTACGCTAGATCTATAAATCATTGCCATAAAATGTAATAACAAGAGGCTTATAGCACAGAATGGAGAGAAACACAATATACGATTAGAGTGCATGGAAGATCATGTCGAAGCTGAAATTTAGTTTGGACCCAGATTCAAAGCGAGATTCGAAGGCTCGTTCGAAGGTAAATTCAATTAACTTCTATTCTAACTTCTATATCAACATGTGTTGATTTTGTTTTCGCAGAATATGTGGAAAATTTTCGCAGGCTGAACAATACGGCACTTCAAAAGCATGGAGACGAAGTATTTCCGCTAAAGATTCGCCTTCATTTTAAAAACCTGTATGAGCTTTGTAAAATATGGTATTAGCCTCTATTACGGTATCGCAGCATCCTTCTGTTCTTTGCGCTCGAATCGACGAAGACGGATCCGATGGAACCGACCAAAAGTGAGTGGAAGTTAGCTACAATCCGGCACATCATACACAATTTTCTTGGGAGCATGGTGACGTTTGATTTTAATCGAGCATATGAATAATTAGGATATGAATAAGCATATGAATAAGTATATGAATAATTAGGTTGAATAAAATGACTTCAGAACAATAAAAATCAAAAACAACTTTATCATTTCAGTTTGTTTAGCCTTTATCAACGCGATGAAAAACATATAAAACTAATAAAATTGCATAGATTCGGTCTCATTAATTTATATGTGCACTCTTTATAGCAGGTATTATGTTTACATAAAAATCATGATGAGTGGACGACACGATTTTAAAAGCACTGCACATATTTTGTGAATGCAAAACCAACTGATCACAAATTAAGTGCAAGACACATATAAGTAATATGCAGGTTTTTCTGAGTGTAGCATGAAAAATTCAAGCGTGATGCATTCCTTTAAAATCGCAGACGATTTCGTTCGCTCGGGAGTGCTCGTTGATTGAGATTTATGAGTGATTTTACCAACACTGCGCAGCACAGATGAAAACCTCAATAAAGGAGAAAAATATATTTTCTTCACTTATTTCTTTGTTTATTATTGTTTATTTCACTCCATCTTTGTTTATATATACATACTGGTCGTAATGGAAAAAGTAAGTTTGTTTTTCTGTTATACTGGAATCTATATACATAAAAATGAATTTCTGTCTGTCTGAACCTTATAGACTCCGAAACTACCCAGGTAACCGTTAAGCACTGTAATAAGCCGCATTTGTACCATATAACAGCTTTTCAGTGCTTATAAGTTCTATATAGGTTTTTCTATTATTGGCAGTATGGACCTCAAGCAGCAAAAGAAACCGTATATCGGTACATAACGCTTGGATATAGAACAAATCAGCTTGGATACAACCGAAGAAAACCTTGAATTCCAATTTAGAGCTATCAGATGACGTTTGGGAGAAATCATAAACAATAACGCCCATAATTTTATAAGCTATCTCTTTCACTCGCATTAGGGACAGATATATATTTTTGAAAACCTGCAGGAATAATATTATTGATGACATTCGTATAGCGAATGTATGATCCATGTTCCGCGAAGTGTGGATTTCTTCTATTTATATTTAGTGATAATCATTTCCACCTGAAAGGCACCATTTAAATAAACTTAATTTGAAAAGTTCCGTTTGCCTTACTATGATAAGTAATAAATAATTCGTTTACGGAATATATTTTCAGAACACTTTCCTCGCCATTGACATGAAAGCAGATAGAATTCTTCTGTTTATTAACCCCTCCCAGCAATGTATCCACTCAGTACGGAGATGGATCAGATGGAAAACTCAGCCACCAGCTAAATCTTGATCCATCGTACCAAACCCAGTTCAAGACCGGAGTTTAATACAATTAACAAAAAAAATCATCGAATCCCAACTGGAAGAAAAAGATAGAACCTTCAGAATGTAAATAAATATTTTTCCTTTCATTTTTTTGTTTTCCAACTCGTCTAAATAGTCTGACATTTACGCATAGACATGGAAAATTAGTAGGGCATGCACTATATCAGCCGAATATTTCGCCACAAGCGGCTTTAGAGCAGCACTCAAGTTCAATATAGATCTTATCAGCACTGACCATGTCTTTGCGACTATAGAACCGAATTAATGTCATTTTTAACGGCTTATACTTGACACACTGGTGGTATAAGTACCATGGTCAAGAAATCTTGAAATGAGTACCATGTGATTGTCTTTATCAAAGATAGTCTTGGAATAATTTTCTTGTCCTCTTGTACCATGGTACAAGTACCACAGTGTGTCTAGTATTAGTGGTTACTTGGGTACACTATTGTGCATTTAGATCAAAACTGTTTATATCACGCTGATGAACTGGCAGCAAGGTCCACTTCCGACGAGATTCACACGGAAAAATAAAATAAATATTCAGCGCTGCACGGTGTTATCTGTCACAAAATCGAGCTTGTTTAGTCGTTGACAACGTCGCTGGCACCAAATTGAAGTTCGAAGCCGATTTCCACACTTCGAACGCTCTTCCGACAATGTTTTGTGCAAATTCAAATTTTGTTCTGACGTTCATGATGTCGGAAGTAAGTTCGGAAGAAAAACGTCGGAAGTCGGAATACAATTTAGTGCTGGCGACACAATACTAAAAATCCACACATATTTATTGGCAAAAATCCATAGATTTAACTTATGATGTATATCAGCGCACACATAACCATTCTCGAACTACTTATAAATATATCCAAATAAACTTTATGTGTGGTCTCGAATTGGCAATTATTTAATTTATGTGGTTCTATATCAATTATATTAGGGTGGAGCTATTGCAAAATCTATAACGGCGACACATATATCTTATATAGATATTTTGGCAGTGTACTGAACCGATCGGCGTGAAAATTTGTATGCAGAGGGTTTTTGGGGCCGGGAAGGTTCTTAAGATGGTTCGAGACCCTCCCTCCTTTGGAAGCCCCATACAGATGAAACGATATTTCTGCATAACTCAGAACTAAGCAGATAATAAATGAATTTTAGGCGAAACGAAGTTTGTCGGTCTGCTAGTAAATCAATATTTTAACTTTCAGAACCCAAATCTTCCTTCAGCAGGAGCCCTCAAAATACTCTAGCAGGTGAAACAGCGGTGCATGCTGAAGTGGACAAAAGAAGATATGACGGTGTGGATTACATTATATTAATAAAGTGTAGTGATTCCAGTAATCTATTGCCTTTCTCACCAAAGAATAGACTTTCGTGCAAATTTGTCGAAGTACCAAAACAAATGCTCACACGTCCAATTGTATAGAAATTAGCGAAAGCACAATCCAAAACATCATTCTTTTTATCTCACACCCAAACAGCTCTTCTTGCAGTGGAGACGTCATCCATATATGTATGGAGAAACTGGTGGAACATATTTTGGTGGGACAATATTTTTATGGGGAGTCGAACGCGCAAAATTTGCAATATTGAAATTGAGATTCTAATAAAATGAGAAGAACTTATTTGCTTTTTTCATTTTCATTCTAAAATTACGTGTTTTAAATTTTGGCATAGGAGCAGGGACTTTGTCCAAGGGCTTGACGATCCCTCCCAGGCTATTTTGGGCAGCAGGGACTTTGTCCAAGGGCTTGACGAGTCCCTCCCAGGCCATCTGCGAGTTGTGGCGCCTGCCTGGGATGTGGTGGGGTTTGACAGTGGGCCCTGTCCTCTAAAAAGCTCATGTATCCGCAAGTAGGCTCCGCCAAAGCGACCGTGTGCCGCTCAAGCGCACGCCAAGTCCTGGTGTTAGGTGGGACGCTAAACAGCCCTGACACGACGGCCCTCCGGCGAGACAGGAGGTTTGCACAGGCTAAGCCCCGCCTGGAAAACCATAATTACGAACAATATAAGAGATAATGCGACTCGATATAATCGCAAGACCTGAGCGACGAATAAAGGATCACGATTGGAAGCTTGGAACATGGAACTGCAAGTCGCTAGGTTTCGCAGGTTGCGACAGGATGATCTACGATGAATTACATCCCCGCAACTTCGACGTCGTGGCGCTGCAGGAGATTTGCTGGACAGGACAGAAAGTGTGGAAAAGCGGGCATCGGGCGGCTACCTTCTACCAAAGCTGTGGCACCACCAAAACCTGGGAACCGGCTTCATAGTGCTGGGAAAGATGAGCCAACGTGTGATTGGGTGGCACCAATCAACGCAAGGATGTGCAAGCTGAGGTTAAAGGCCGTTTCTTCAACTAGCATCATCAGTGCACTGCCCACAGAAGGGAGACCCGACGACGAAAAGAAGCGTTCTACGCACAGCTGGACAGACATACGATGGATGCCCACTGCGGGACGTCAAAATCGTCATCGGTGACATGAACGCGCAGGTAGGAAGGAGAAATGTATGACCGGTTATCGGACCGGATAGTCTGCACACCGTATCAGATGACGGCACCAACGATGCATAAACTTCGCAGCCTCCGCGGAATGGTGTCCGAAGCACCTTCTTTCCCCGCAAAAATATCCACAAGGCCACGAAGATCACCTAACCAAGAAACGGAAAACCAAATCGACCACGTTCTAATCGACGGTAAATTCTTCTCCGACATCACACGTCCGCACTTACCGCGATGCGAATGAATCCGACCACTACCTCGTTGCAGTTTGCCTGCGCTCAAAACTCTCGACGGTGTACAACACGCGTCGAAGTCGGACGCCGCGCTTAATATTGGGCGGCTACAAGACGGTACTAGCCCAAGAATACGCGCAGCAGCTGGAAGTGGCACTCCCAACGGAAGAGCAGCTGGGCGCAGCTCTCTTGAATGGCTGGAGATATTCGATCCGCCATTGGTAGCACCACCAACCGCTGCACTTGGCACGGTGCCCCGGATCAGAGAAACGACTGGTATGACGGCGAATGTGAGCAGTTAGTAGTAGAGAAGAATGCAGCATGGGCGAGATTGCTGCAACACCGCACGAGGGCGAACGAGGCACGATATAAACAGGCGCGGAACAGACAAAACTCGATTTTCCGGAGGAAAAAGCGTCAGCAGGAAGATCGAGACCGTGAAGAGACGGAGCAACTGTACCGCACTAATAACACACGAAAGTTCTAGAGAAGTTGAACCGTTCACGTAAGGGCCTTGCCACAGCCTGATATGTGCAAGGACAAAGGAACCTTCTTACGAACGAGCGTGAGGTGATCCAAAGGTGGCAGCAGCACTACGAAGAGCACCTGAATGGCGATGTGGCGACGAAGATGGCGGTATGGTATGGACCTAGGGGAACGCGCGAGGACATAATTCTACCGGCCCCGGATCTCCAGGAAATCCAGGAGGAGATTGGCCGGCTGAAGAACAACAAAGCCCTGGGGTTGACCACTACCAGGAGAGCTATTTAAACACGGTGGTGAGGCACTGGCTAGAGCGCTGCACTGGGTCATTACCAAGATTTGGGAGGATGAGGTTCTGCCGCAGGAGTGGATGGAAGGTGTCGTGTCCCATCTACAAAAGGGCGATAAGCTGGATTGAGCAACTACCGCGCAATCCATTGCTGAACGCCGCCTACAAGGTACTCTCCCAAATTATATGCCGTCGACTAGCACCAATTGCAAGGGAGTTCGTGGGGCAGTACCAGGCGGGTTTATGGGCAACGCTCCACCACGGACCAGGTGTTCGCCATTCGCCAAGTACTGCAGAGTGCCCGAATACAACGTCACACATCATCTATTCATCGACTTCAAAGCCGCATATGAGACAATCGATCGGACCAGCTATGGCAGCTAATGCACGAAAACGGATTTCCGGATAAACTGACACGGTTGATCAAAGCGACGATGGATCGGGTGATGTGCGTAGTTCGAGTTTCAGGGGCATTCTCGAGTCCCTTCGAAACCGCAGAGGGTTACGGCAAGGTGATGGTCTTTCGTGTCTGCTATTCAACATCGCTTTGGAAGGGTAATACGAAGAGCGGGGATTAACACAGGTGGCACAATTTTCAATAAGTCCGTCCAGCTATTTGGCTTCGCCGACGACATAGATATTATGGCACGTAACTTTGAGAAGATGGAGGAAGCCTACATCAGCTGAAGAGGGAAGCCAAGCGGATCGGCTAGTCATCAACGTCGAAGACGAAGTACATGATAGGAAGAGGTTCTAGAGAAGACAATGAGCCACCCACCGCGAATTGGCATCGGTGGTGACGAAATCGAGGTGGTAGAAGAATTTGTACTTGGGCTCACTGGTGACTGCCGAAAATGATACCAGCAGAGAAATTCGGAGGCGTATAGTGGCTGGAAATCGTGCATACTTTGACTCCGCAAGACGCTTCGATCGAATAGAGTTCGCCGCCGTACCAAACTGACTCTAAAAAACCTCATTAGACCGGTAGTCCTCTACGGACACGAGACCTGGACGATGCTCGTGGAGGACCAACGCGCACTTGGTTTTCGAAAGGAAAGTGCGCTACCATCTATTGGGGTGCAGATGGCGGACGGTACGTGGAGGAGGCGAATGAACCACGAGTTGCATCAGCTGTTGGGAGAACCATCCATCGTTCACACCGCGAAAATCGGACGACTGCGGTGGGCCGGGCGTAGCCAGAATGTCGGACAATAACCCGGTGAAATGGTTCTCGACAACGATCCGACGGGCGAAGGCGAGGTGCGCAGCGGAGCAGGTGGATCGATCAGGTGGAAGATGACTTGCGGACCCTCCGTAGACTGCGTGGCTGGCGACGTGTTGCCATGGACCGAGCCGA
This sequence comes from Armigeres subalbatus, assembly GCF_024139115.2. Classification (NCBI taxonomy): domain Eukaryota; kingdom Metazoa; phylum Arthropoda; class Insecta; order Diptera; family Culicidae; genus Armigeres; species Armigeres subalbatus. The sequence continues at coordinate 165,317,821 of NC_085140.1, forward strand.
ATGGAAGACTCATACTGCACAGGCCACTTCGCTTAGTCTGAATAAATAAATAAATAATAAATTTTGGCATAAACGAGGTATAAGGTGCAAACTATTCTTCCTTTAAATTCCAAAAATTACATCAAATTATGTTGCGGCTCAGCTTCCACAAAGGGATAATATATCAACTGCTTGAAATGAAGTTGAGCGAACATTTTGTTCGAGAAAATGGCCATTTTTATGGTAACGTAACTTAACACCCATTCAACACATGGTGATTCGGTTAATAACCTTTTAGTGAGGTCAAACCATTTGACAGAATGTGGATACATTTTTTACATTAACAGAAAAGGTCGACAACGGTGAGAGATATCGTCTATGATGGTTTAGAATTATGGGGTTTACTTCCGATTTAGTGAACGGAATTTAACATGTGATTGAGATAAATAGAAAAAAAAATCTTTTGAACACGATACCAACCTTAAGTAAAAGTGACAATTACTCCGTAGATCAGTTGTCAAAATTCCTCTTGGTAATATGAACAAATTCCGTACCTCTCTACTTTTTAAGTCGATACTGCGTCATGAGAGAGGTTGCTATTTCGCTTTATTTACGCTCTGGTGGGGATCGTCTAAATAAGAATTCGCGAATCGCGATACCCATGGGTTGCACACAAGTTTTAGACTGCCCTGATTTGCGTGCAAGTACACCCACCAACTGTCATTTTCCTCGCTTGCAACGGCCGGTTTACTTCAAAATCGCTAAAAGTGTGTGCGCGAAATCTAAACGCAAAAAGTTGCAGTTTTGCTGGTTCCATTTGCGAGGTAATATTAAATTTTGCCATTTCGCTGGTTCCGTTGACGAAATATTCCCGATTCCGGTTAGCAACAAAGTGCAGTGCTATTGTGGTACAATTAGTTTGCCCACGGTAAATCCGCCGTCAAATGGAGATCACCGAGAACAACTTTGAGCGTCTCAGATTATCTAGCAAACGCTGAGCCCTGATCCAGAAGTGCGTCGGCCCGGTAAGTGCATGCCAATTTTGGTTATTTTTCGGATCTAGGGAAACGATTGAAAGAGGTTTATCGGATTTATCACGCCGATAACCATGAAGAATTAGATCATCTAAATCAATGATACAATTTCGCAATTTGTTTTCATATCGATGCTCAGGGCTGGTAACAGCCCGTATTTTACCAGTTTCAACGTTCTTATAGCCGATTCAGATCACGAGCTTTCTTGATACCCTTTTAAATAAAAATTTAGCTGTGCGTACTTTGAAATTGAGATACTCTTTATCAAACGATAAATCTTGAAGCCTGAATGGACTGTTAAAAAAGCCTCACATTCCGGATACCATATCTGATTTTGCTCCCATGTGTTTTTAAAGAATCGGGATTTGGCACCGAAAATCATTCAAAATGCATGGGGTCCAAATATGTCAGATTTTTTTCTGAGGTTTGAGGCAACATTTAAGATGTTCACTCAGTAATTTTTGTAAATATTTAGTTTGATATCTTTAAATAAGCGCTACAATGGAATACAACCTTCAAAAATGGCTTAATGTAGCACCCGATGATGACAAAAATTATGTTTTTTTATTCGGCAATGGCAAATTGTTTATTGAATAAAAATAGACGAAATCAACCTTCCTAACTTATTTGAAAGTGAACTGTTTATTCAAAAATATCTTAAAAAGGTTGATAAAGTTTTCATAAATATCGCGCTTCTTTTTTGAACCCATTACCTATTTGATTTCGGAATTTTAAATTTCATAAATAAGTGAATCTAATAACTCAAGCATCGAGACATAACGTTCGTTTCGAGAGAGCAACACAAACCTGGAGCCTCATTGCGCATTTCCTTTCGACAGCTCTTTCGTATGATAGTTTGCATGGTTTGCTCGTCGAGAGTCGAGGTGCGTAATGCCAACTCTGTTTTAAGTTTAGGCGCGACTGTGCTGAGTAGAACCTCAAGTATTCTGACTTATGCTTCTTCAAAAGACAATCAGCTCGTTTTTCTTCGCATCCTCAAATTGACACAGAACCTATCAAATCGGCAAATTGACAATCAATGGACCGTTTTCAGCCTGAGACTTTTTAACCATATTTTGTTATTACGATTCCTGTTAGGTTCGAGTAGAACATCAATTTGTTAAAACTTTGTTTTAATTCCAGCCGAGCGTTTCATTGAGAGCATCGAAATTAGCCAGAACTACCCACTTCTCTGCTTGCATCTGATCGATGATCCCAGATCGACATCACCATCCGCGTGGCAGCGGAATTGCCTTCAAGAACTTTTTCAAGCGCAACTGGGGCTTCATCTCGATAACGATGGACCCGACAAGGTGGCGAATCGGATCGGAACGGCATCAAGACGATGATCGTTCCGCTGATGTTGAATCGCCATCGTCGATCCAGAAGCAGCTCAGTGATGCGGTGAGTATTATTGGAAAGTATGACTTTCCGTTGAAGTGCTCAGCTGGATGAAATGATCGAGAAGTTTGCCGGGGACTTCAATGTGATCAGGAGTCCTCCAGACGGCTCATTCGCTGTTTAAGCGCTTCGTTACGAGTTCAAATCGCAAGAACTGTGGGAAGAAATCAAATTCGTTCTCGACAACTGGCGAAACCGTTGACGGATTTGTTGCAGGCAACACGGCTTGCTGAAGCGCACGCCAACAATGAAGAAGCATTAAAGATTATCTATGGGTCTCTTACGCTTGTATAAGGTATTTTACTCGTTGAACTCTCAGATTGCCTGAATTCTTCGAGGATAATATGGATACCTGGATGAAGGCATTCGGAATGTTAACCATTGACATTCCATGTTTAAAAACGAGGAAGACGAAGATCAGGTGTTTTGGAGCATTTACGATCCCAAATCTGTGAGAATCTTTGTCTATACGCTCAGAAGTATGACGAGGAATTCGGCCCCTACATGCCACAATTTGGACCGCCGTCTGAACTATTAGTAAACACCGGCATTCAGACCAAGTACGATACTTTGGTTTCGAATGCGCTGAACTCCTTAGTACATTGGCCGATAGAAATCATTACCGGCATTTGTTGAAGATCCAAATGTTTTAAAGCATTTGTGAAAGTTATCATTAACATGGACTTCGAGTCTCGGACGAGGAGCTCTTGAAGACAATCCGGAAGAGTACATTCGAAGAGATATTGAAGGTTCCGATGTGGAAACAAGGCGCAGGGCCGCCTGTGATTTGGTCAAAACTCTCTCCAGAACTTCGAATCCAAAATCATTGAAATTTTCGGACAATATTTGCAAAGTCTTGTTGGCCAAGTATGCCGAAAATCCCCCAACAATTGAAAACCAGGATACCGCCATCTACCTGTCACTTCGATGGCTTCAAAGGTCAAACCAAAAACTCGGCGTCACTCAAACGTCCGAATTGGTACCTCTGCCACAGTTTACACAGCAACAGATTATTCCGGAACTGGAACGGGCAGACGTCAACGAACTTCCAGTCTTGAAGGCAGACGCTCTCAAATTCATCATGACATTCCGAACGATTCTTGGACCGCAGATCATTGTGGCCACGATGCCTCTGGTGGCGAAACATCTCGCCGCTGGCAATGTCGTAGTTCACAGCTACGCCGCATGTGCAATCGACAAAATCCTTACTATGCAGGGTCCGGACAAAAAGCCGATTGTCACCAAGGAAATTCTTACTCCACTTAGTGCCGAGTTGATAACCGGTCTGTTCGCAGCGTTCACCGTTCAGGGCTCCAACGAGAACGAATACATAATGAAGTGTATTATGCGGACTTTGAACACTCTACAAGAAGCGTCGTTGCCGTACATGATCTAGTACTGCCGCGATTGACGGAGATTTTGACTGTCGTGTCCAAAAATCCTTCCAAACCGCACTTCAATCATTATCTGTTCGAAACGCTATCACTGTCGGTCAAGTAAGTTTTTCTTATGGACTTTTCAGAGTTTCTATATTCCGTAACATTATTTCTATCGCAGACTCGTTTGCAAAGCTGATCCCAATGCAGTTAGCTCGTTTGAAGAAGCTCTTTTCCCAGTATTTCAAGGAATACTGCAACAAGACGTTCTTGGTAGGTATAACAGAATTAAATTAGCAATGTTTAAATACTTTTCCGTATGTTTTGAATGTAATTTAATCTCATCAATTTCAGAATTCATGCCATATGTTTTCCAAATGTTGTCACTGTTTTTGGAAATTCGTGAGGGCAAAAGCGCTATCCCGGAAACCTATCTGTCGCTCTTCCATGTTTGTTAGCACCCGCTCTCTGGGAGACCCGGAAACGTGACCCCGTTGATTCACTTCTGTGCGCTTTCTGCGCCAAGCTACAAATAAGCGCCGATGGCAATTGAATGGTGTCCTCGGTGTGTTCCAGAAAATGATTGCTTCGAAAAGCAATGATCATGAAGGGTTCTATCTTTTACAAAACCTTCTGCTGCACTACCGAGGTGATTGAGTAAATTCGATTTTTTAAATTAAATATCATTTCAAAATTCATTTCTAGCGAACTAGGACAAAGCATGCGTCAGATATTCTCACTTTTGTTCCAAGGCTGAGCTCATCCAAGACCACAAAATTCGTGCGAAGCTTCATTGTATTTCTGTGTCTTTATGCAGCTCGTGTCGGAGCTCAAGCTCTCGTACAACTTATCGATAACATTCAAACTAAGTAAGGCGCCTCTCAACCTTCAGCCTAATTTTCAATAACTAATGATTATTACATTTTTATTCAGCATGTTCGGCATGGTCATCGAGCGCATCTTCGTGCCAGACATCAACAAGGTCTCTGGCGAACTAGAACAGAAAACTGTTTCGGTAGGCATCACCAAGCTTCTCTGCGATGCTCCGGAGCTCCTCTCCACGTGTACGTAAAGTTCTGACAGCTGTTGCAAACGTCATTCAGATTGAACTCCGCCGGACAGGTCGAACATTGACGGAGATACCTTCATCGAGATCGAGGACGTTTCTGGGTCCAGGCGGCCTATTCGCAGCTGAATTTTGCCCAGGCCAAACCTATCGATCCGCTGCCAGAGGTGGCGAACACCCGTCAGTTTCTTGTGCAGAATCTCGGCAAACTGGCTCAGTCGAATCCGGGTAAGATCGGTGTCCTGGTAGCGTCGCTACCAGTGGCACCAGGAAGCCCGTAGCTGCGCTCAAAGTGGAGTGCAGATTGCATAAATTGTAAGTGTTAGGTTCCCATATTGTACACTCATTTTCATCCTCTATGATTAAGCCACACATTAGTGTTATCGTAAGTCAGAGTTTGAATAAACTGCTAGGTGTTACTTTTTAGTCGGGTTGTTGGTACGTTTTGAAAGATATTTCCTACCTTTATTTGACATAACCCGTCAATAATTTCTACTGGCTTAATCGATTTCGAATATTATTATTTTCTCATACTTACTAAAGCCCAAGTGGCTTGTGCAGATGCAGTTCATAAAAGTCTTCTTCATTCAGCTCGATCCATGCACGAGGGCCATTTTTACTCGATTACTGTTCGACATTCAGCTACGTGCCCGGCCCACTGCAGTCGTCTGATTTTCGCGGTGTGAATGACGGATGGTTCTTCCAACAGCTGATGCAACTCGTGTCGTGGTTCATTCCCCTCCTCCACGTACCGTCCGTCATCTCCACCATAGATGATACGCAGCATTTTCTCTTCGGAAACTCCATGTGCGCGTTGGTCCTCCACGGGCGTCGTCCAGGTCTCGTGTCCGTAGAGATGAGAACTACACGTCTGATGAGCGTTTTGTATATACAGGGAACTCTCCCTAACTCGATGAAATTCAATATCCCAAGGGCGTCTCGTGGACTTTCGGTACACCTGTTCTACCAGCCTGCTAAAAAAATATGCATCGAGCTGAGTGGTTTCGAATGAAAGTTGTGCATTTAAACTAATATTACAACTGTAGTGTTCCATCGAACAAGTGCAACCCTGTTACCTTTTTTATAAGTGTTATACGCAGCCTAGAGACTTGAATGAAGGGATTGAAGTGTATCTTTCGATTGTAGACAGTGAGCAAACTAGACGTGTTTAGCTTTGAGTGGATTATCCGAAAAACTTATAAATTATTTCAGAACATTATAGTTGCGACGAATGGAGAATATAGTTTAAAAAAATAGTGATAAAAGAACGTTAAAACATCACAGCGGCATAAGGTAGCGTGCAGTTTAATTCTGGCCGTGAGTGATTTAAAGAAAAATCAGTTAAATGGTGTCAGTGGGCTTTATTAGTTTCAAAAGCATCTGGCACGTGGTTAACAGTAGTTAGTGGACTAATTAATTTGTATAAGCTGAAAAAAATAAAACAAAACAAAATTGGTTGGGATAATAAAACAGTGACTGTTGATCATACAAATATTTGTTTCCGTGTCAATGAAACTCTATGTAACGCATTATTTTCTACCCCTATTAACCTAAATATTTTGAGTGTGTAAAAAGCGGAAATACATCAGTTCAAATCAGAGATGCCAGATTTGAAGACATGTCTTCAATTTGAAGACATTTGAATCTCTGTGAAGACATTTATTTCGTGAAGACATTTTAAAGACTTTTCATAATATTTGAAGACTTATCTACTTATTTGAAGATATTTGAAGACAATTAATAAGCCAGCGAATATAAAATACAATTTTATTGCTTACTTATAAATTCTGCGACGACTTATAATAGTCTTTGTCCCGGGAATAAAATCTCAAAAATACATTTACACAGATTTGCACTAGCCAGTTCCCAAGCAGCACAACTTGTTTCACTACTGAACATTTCACTGTGTTGCAACTATTCGGAAAGAAACAATCTTTGCGTATGTGCCATCAAACATAACTCTCTTGCAATCGGAAAAAGCGCAAGAGGTGGAGCCTACGGAAACATCCTTATTCGATTGCAGTAAAATTTCGATAATGTTGCAAAATACTACAGCGGAAAAAAAATAAAACTGAAATATAAAACTGGATTCGATTTATGGAGCTTGTGATTGATAGTCCTTCACTCTACCGCAACACCATTCAACGCTTCGAAGGGATTGCATGCTGACTCACCATAAGAACTATACGATTATGAAGTTTTGTACTCGGCTTTTCTGTTACTTGATTGCACCATCCCCGGAAAAAATGTGAGTTGTCAAAACGTTGAACGATGCTAAATTAAACATGAAGACACACTCAACTTATCTGCAACTTAATTTAAACAAACAAACAAATTCTGAAAGACGCATTGAAGTTACATGGTAAAAAATATGCAACTTGATGATTTTGTTTCGTGTTTGCAACATAAAACGCAATATTCTTTGGTTGTTTGTTTCCAAATGTCAAACACGTACTGCACTGCAATGTTAATGAAACATTGATCACAACTCAAACGTTTTTGACATCTTGATGCAACTTTTTCGTGCTTTGATGTTTTTCCAATGCATTTAATGAAACTGAATAGAAACAATGTGCTTTTTGGAAGATGTTGCGTGTGCTACTTGGGTTGATAACTGCAACGCATTTTAAACGTTAAACGCACTTAATTTTGAGTTGTTTTTTTTATCTTTTTATTTATTTGAGAGGCTCATTTGCCGTAAAGCGCTACGGAGGCGAAATCATGTTTCTAGTAGGGGAGACTGGGTAGACTTGATCCCCCTTTCTAATATGCGATGTATCACAGCTAAAAATAAATAAACATACGCGATTTCCACACAGACACTCTAAGAAAGTATTTAACTTTACTGATGTATGACAGTCCTTAAATTATTGTTGTTATTGATACACAATTGTTTTTTTAGAGTGCTGTCAAAAATCTACTTTTAAAATATTGGGGGGAAATTGATTCCTCTCCAAGAACTTGCTTTGATAAAATTAGAAAGGTGCCCTCAGATTTTTTATATATTTTACCTTCAAAATACGTGCAATTTTCGAATTGCTGTGCGTATACATAAACGATTTTTGATATTGAATTCTACAGCACCTGCAATTTAAAATCTTGGGAGACTTGATCCACTTTCTATGATATCTATGCAATAAATATTTTTTCCTGACAGCCCTTCATCAAATCTGTCAAATCTACAAAAAAATAGAAGCCTGTGAACAGATTTATATTTTTTTGAATTTTTTCGCCTAATTTTTATATGGGTGACTAATGGGGGATCAAATGTCCCCATATTGAGGCAATAACTTCAAATCCAAATATCCTAAAACTTTGATGGAATATTGACATTTTCATCAGTACAAATCATTAAGCACATTTATGGCTTTGTGCTGTGAAAAAACGAAAGCATTTGGTCATTGTTATGAAAAGTTATTCAAATTTTGTCTGGCCAATAAAAAAATCTTTAGGAAGGTCAAAACATACAAACCGCCCTGCAGAATAAATATGGTTGTCAATCCAAAAAATAACTCACCACATAAAGTTCATTTGTCTAGAGAATCTATACTAAAAACCCAGATTAATCCACCTAGCGGTGATGGGGCCTTTCTCATTTTTTTTTACGAGTGAGTAATTTCTACGCACTTTTGGTATGGAAAAAGTATTTTGACCATAACTTCTGAGCCCATAGTCCTATCCGGCCAATTTTCAATAGGAAACAATGGGACAGGATTTTGCGTCGACTGCAACTTGTTGCGAGCAAATCGGTTAAGGGTAAGTGCCTGAAAAATTGGCTAGACTTTTCCACTCGTTGTTGCCTAAAAAAAGTATTTTGACCATAACTTCTGAGCCCATTGTCCGATCCGGCCAATTGTCAAAAAGAAACAATGGGACAGGATTCTGCGTCGAATGCAACTTGTTGCGAGCAAATCGGTTAAGGGTAAGTGCCTGAAAAATGGGCTAGACTTTTCCACTAGTTGTAGCCTAAAAAAAAAAGTATTTTGACCATAACTTCTGAGCCCATAGTCCGATCCGGCCAATTTTCAATAGGAAACAATGGGACAGGATTCTGCGTCGAATGCAACTTGTTGCGAGCAAATCGGTTAGGGCTAAGTGCCTGAAAAGTTGGCTAGACTTTTTGCGCACATACACACACATACACACACACACATACACACACACACATACACACACACAGACATCACCTCGATTCGTCGAGCTGAGTCGATCGGTATATAACACTATGGGTCTCCGAGCCTCCTATAAAAAGTTTGTTTTTGGATGTTCGCTCCAAATATACTCCAAATATACCAAATATACGAGAAAGGCAAAAATACGCTAGAACAAAACTACTTTAGTTCTAGATAAAACAGGGGGTGATCAAGTCTCCCCGGGGATCAAGTCTACCCACCTTCCCCTACAATTTTAATCTTGATTCTTATAAATAATGTTAGATTCGGGGAACCGAAAAACTCGCGGTTTGGTCGAGGTTAAGGCCACCTTACACCTCGGGAAAATTTTCCGCCGGATTTTGATCCCCGTGCATTTTAAATGGGGCCGGGATTTTGATTTTCCGTGCTCAAATCCCGAAAACATCGCATATGCAAAAATACATGGGGAAAAATTCCGCGGACCAAATTCCCGAGGTGTGAGGCTACCTTTACGGCATTCAATAATTCAAAGGGAATGGAAAGGGATTTAATGTATTGACTAATTACGATTCTATTGGTTACATGGTTTAGATCAGAGGTTCCCAAACTTTTGAATATGCGACCCACCTAGCAGAATCCCATATTGCTTGCGACCCACCAGGTACCAAATGCATTTATTTTGTGAAATTAGATATAAATGAGTTCGCGTTAGATTGGACAAATTATAATAAATCGCTTTATAACTCATCATTGTATTTGTCAAAAATTCGTCAATTTTTTTGGATTGGATAGAATTTGAATTAAATTTAAGTTGAATTTGAATTGGATTTGAAACTTATTCAGATTGAATTTGAATTGGATTTCGATTTGATTAGGATTGGATTTGAATTAGATTTGGATTTGATTTGAATTAGATTTGGATTGGATTTTAAATAGATTTGGATTTGATTTAGATCGGTTCGAATTGGATTAGGATTGGTTTTGGATTGGGTTCGGGGCTTACATTTGGATTGTATAGGACTTCTTTCTACTTGCCCAAATATCGTATAACAAAAAAAGGCCGTTGACCTCGTCAGGTTTGTTGTTCTTTAATCATCCAACCATTAGCTAGATCCTAATTCAAAATATGGAATAGATTTGTGGGACAAAACAGTAACAAAATTATGAATTAAGATTTGTCTTTCGCGACCCACCACTGAACAGCCCACGACCCCCCTGGGGGTCGCGACCCACAGTTTGGGAACCTCTGGTTTAGATGCTTAACGATGTTTCATCTGTCAAGAAATAAACAAATATTTTCTCGGGAGACAACAAGAAGAAGAAATACGAGAGGGAATAACGACAGACATTGATGAGCAACAAGAAGAAGACATTCGTGATAGGGTACGTCAAGGGGACAATGGTTACAGCCTAACATCTGCTACTTTCAAGAATTGGTGGACAAAGGACATGTATTCGAGGTGAAGAACCGCCAACACAGACTGAGACCTCGGACCCGGAGATATTTAGCGTAGATCTGGAGCCACGATGCTCATCGCACGCCCACATGACATGGTCAATGTCCTGATAATCTGCACCGCAAACACAAAGGTTGCCTTCTGAGAGCCCCACACTGAAAAGATGTGCGTTTAAACCCAAGTAACATTTAACCTTTTATAGCGCTCTTGAAGACCATAATTTACTCTTCAAGAGTGTTATAAAACCAGCATGAACCCAAAATGTTACTAGGGAAGTGTAGTGATTGGACATTAGACGATACATATAGTTTCGAATGAGTTCTCGTCCCATATTCAATTTTATTAACCATGGACGCTTCGACACCTCGGGACGAATTGAATACAACCATCTACCCAACTCCCCATTTGTCCATTTCTTTTGCCAGCTGTTCAAGGTTTCCTGACGAACTAATGTGAAAAATTCATCGAAGGTTATTTGTCGATCGTAAATATCACCTCCCATAGCACCCACCTTAGCCAATGAGTCCGCTTTCTCATTTCCCGGAATCGAGCAATGAGAAGCGACCCAAGCCATGGTGATTGTGTAAGACCGTTTTGATAAAACGAATCTTTGAGTTGTGTGATATTGAGAAATCTCCTGAAGGCAGCATTCGTTCAGCGGTGGTGGCGTTATAATGTGTCTTTAAAAAGGTATTTCGATCATTACTTCGGAACGCAATGACCGACCTAATTTATTTCAAGCGGCAAAGATAGACTGAATTCTTCTATCAATCGATTTAATCTATTCTACGGTTGAGCTAGATCCATTTTTTTAGATTTCTTCTGAATTCATGTGATGTATTCGACATTTCCATATGACATTCCTCTGAATACCCATAGAGAATGGGGATCTCCAGTAGCCTTGCGAGCAAAGACGTAGAATTGCCAATCCGAAGATGGCGAGCTCGCTGGTCTAGGATATTTTCGGGTTGGCCAAGTTTCAGTTGGAATGTAGAGCCATTGAAGAAGACCCATAGCGAATGAACACAGATTTCGTGAAACTCTTTGAATTTTTCGTGGATTTTAAAAAGAATTTTCCGTATAAAATAAGGATGATTTATGATGAAAATGATGAGGAACTTCTCGTCCAAATTAAAGAGAAAAGAAATTGAAAATTCAGTACAATCGTGGAAATTTATAATAATTTCGAATGTTGACAACAAATTGAAATTGTTCTTGAACGAATATTTCTCAGAATTTCCACGGTAAATTTTTACAATCTTCTTAAAGAAATTCAAGAAATCCACAAAAAATCCGGTGGAATTTTAATTAAAGACTCAGTAGAAAATTCAGGGGAAACTTGTTACACACTATAGTTAAATTCTTCCTTGAATTTCTTTGGTAATTCTTTTAGAAATATCTTTGAACTTTCGAGGATTTTCTCTAGGGGGCTGTCTCATTTGAAGAATTAAACTGAAATTAAACTTAAACTAACATTTCAATAATTATCGAATAACCCTGCTAGCAGAGCAAGATTGCTTCTGACAGATATCGAAAAAAAAATCACCGATGTCCCATTGGAATTGGCCATTCTTATGACCGAGTGATTTTTTTTATTTTCGAACTGTCACTTTTAATTTTAATTCTCCAAATAAGACAGATCCTGAGAATTCCTCTATGAATTTCTCAAAGAAAAATCGTTCTGGAATTCTTTTTTACCTCCTGAAGTTCCTCCAGGAATTTGTCCGAAAGTTTCAAGGATTACTCCAAAAAATCATCCAGGAATTCCTTAAGAATTTCCTCCAGGCTCTTATCTGTAAGTTCGTTCAGAGATTCCTGCGAAACTTCATCCAAGAATTCCTTTGGAAGTTCAACCAAAAGTTCCTCCAGAAATTCCTCTGGTAGTTCCTTCACGAATTTCTCCAGAAGTTCTACCAGGAATTCTTCCGAACGTTCCTCAATAAATTTCTTTGGAAGATTCTCCAAGAATATTGCCAAAAGTTTGACCAAGAATGACTCTTGAAGTATACTCTGGAATTCCTCTGTTATTTCCTCCTGCATTTCTTCCGGAAGTTTCTGCAGCAATACCTGAGGAAGTTACATGTTCTTAGGTTTTCATCCAATTCCTTAGAATCCATCCTGAACTTCCTCTAGGATTTCCTCCAGATGTTTCTACAGATTTTTTTTTTCAGGAATTCCACAGAAAATTCATTCAGTAATTACTGAGGAATATCATACAGGAATTCACCAGGAAATTTTTTTAGGAATTTCTCCAGAAAATACCTCCGGAACTCATCCTGATGTTTCTATAGGAATTTCTTCTAAAGTTCATCCAGGATTTCCTGAAGTTCCTCTGTAAGTTCCGTCAGAAATTTATCCGGATGTTACTTCAGAAAATCCTTTGGAATTCCTCCGAAAAAAATACTCCAGAAGTCTTCCAGAAGGTCCTTCAGGAATTCCTCCAAAAGTTCCATTAGGATTTTATCCGAAAGTTCCTTCAGAAAATCCTTTAGAAGTTTGTTCAAGTATTTTAAGGTAAATAAAATAAGTTCGGAAGTATTCCACGTGGAAATTCAGTTAAAAAATTCGGTGGAAGCATGTTCTCTTAAATTCTAACAATTTGAATGTTAAAAAACTTTCCACATCTATAAAACAAGATGATTAAATTTACTTATTGAATTTTAAAATTTCGCGCTGATAATCATAATTTTAATATTGAAGACATTTGAAGACATTTTTACTCGACTGTGAAGACATTTAAAAAAATCACCTGGCATCCCTGGTTCAAATTCAGAAGCTCACGTTTGCGGTTGCGTTTTTATTTAGCTTACGCTGAGCCCTTCGGTTTATACAGTCCACTTGACTCTTGGAGCTACATTTTTTGGTCCATACGAGCCGAATGTGTGGTTGAATTCAAAAATTCGTATTGATCGCATTTCCTAGCGTGGAAATTGCGAAATCGGGAAGTGAAACGGTAAAACGTTTACGGAAATAGAACGATATCGAATCGGCGTATACGGAACATGTTTGAACGTGTCGCGAGTGGAGTGCAAACGTGAAAAACAAAATGGCGCCGACTACGCATACTCCGAAAAGTAATAAGAAGAACCAGAAAAATATGGCGGACGCCACGAATACCGGAAATGTAAATGAAACAGATCCGCCGCGTGTTCTCACTGTGAGTGAGCAACTGTACCAGCAGAACCAGAGGGAAATGGTTCGACAGAATAAAGTTGTTTTCGATGTGTTGGTACAGAAGAAGAAAACGATGACGAGAAAATTGTCAAGGATTCAAATTGCGGTTCAAAGGCCTGAGTCGGCAGACAAGTATTATCTGCAACTCCAATTGAAAATGTTGGAAAGTGCCTACAGTTAGTATAGTGATTAAAATCGCGTTTACGACCTTAACACCCGCAAAGAGGTGAGGTGCGTGGAAGAAATGCGGTCCATTAAAGTGGAAGAAATTTACAGTGTGCTGTATGTGCAAATTACGAAGAAAATTGATGCGGCAGTGAAAGTGCAATCGGTTGTGCAAGAACAGCCTGTTCACAATCACCCATACGTTCCTCCGTTGAAGGCTCCATTGCCAACCTTCGACGGAAATTTCGAGAACTGGTTCGCGTTCAAAAATATGTTTGAAAACGTGATGGCTCGTTACGATAACGAACCTCCGGCGATAAAATTGTACCATTTGCGCAACTCTCTGATAGGTGCAGCTGCTGGCGTGATAGACCAGGACATCATAAACAATAACGATTATGATGCTGCCTGGGAGACGCTGCGTGAACGTTTCGAAGACAAACAGATTATTGTAGACAAGCATATCGACGCGGTATTCAACATTCCGTCTATGACGAAGGAAAGTGCGATTGGATTGCGGAGGCTGATTGATACGGTTGCGAAAAATATCGACGCTTTGAAAATCTGGAGTTACCGGTGGAAGGTTTGGGTGAAATGATGCTGCTAAACGTGCTAGCAAAGAAGTTCGATCTGGAGACCCGTAAGGCATGGGAGTTACACCAGAAGGATAACGATTTAGCGGATTATCGATCGACGATGGAATTCCTCAAGGAAAGGTGCAAAGTGTTTGAGAAGATAAGTCGTAGTAGCAAGGCGACAGCAGAAGCAGTGAAGCAAGTGCGCTCCGTTGGAAAACCAGACTCTAAAGTACATAGTCTGGTTACTACGAGCGAAAAGTGTACGCATTGCAAAGGAGAACATGAACTCTGGAAGTGTGAAGCGTTTAAGAAAGTGACCTTGAGTGAGAAATATAACTCGTTACGGAAAAGTGGTTCCTGCTTCAATTGTTTGGAGAGGGGACACATCACGGGAAAATGCAAGTCTGAGCGGTCGTGCAAACAATGTGGCAAACGTCATCATACGTCACTGCATCCCACGCGTTCAGATGAACCAGTAGTGCAGCAGTACAACGGTGCATCAAAGGCGAACGCGCCGAGGCCACCAGCAGATGCCGTTGAGAATACAGAGACGACAGGTAATGACGGATCGGTTCTATGCTCGAACGTAGAAGCTGATCAAGATACGTTGTTGGCTACAGCGATTATTTCGGTCCACGGTGCTGGGAAGCGGATGACGGAGTGCCGGGCTGTGTTGGATTCTGCTTCACACAAGCACTTCATTACGGAAGCGATGGTTGCCAAGCTTGGGCTGAAACGGCGAAAGGCAAACTATACAATCGTCGGTATTGGTGGTAACCAGATGAGCATTCAGTTCAAAGTGCACGCACGAATCAAGTCAACAGGAAGTAATTATGAGTCACCGTGTTTAGAGTTCCTTGTTGTAAAGAAAATCACAAGTGAACTTCCCATGCAGCGTTTCGAGACCTCCCAGTTGGAAATACCGAAATACATCAAGTTGGCTGATCCTGGATTCAACGTACCCGGTCCTGTGGATGTTCTGATTGGTTCAGGACTTTTCTTTAAGCTAATCAAGCATGAACAGCTGCAGTTGGCAGACCATTTGCCTGCTGTTCAAGAGACTTCCCTTGGTTGGATTGTGAGTGGTTTGATTCCAACTAGCCAATTGAGTGTAGGTGGTACGCTCTGTACGATGGTAACTGACGACGACGACATCGGTAAGTTACTTGAACGATTTTGGTATTTTGATGCTTACGACGAAGCAACTGTGCACAAGCAATCATCCGATGATGCATGCGTTGTGCATTTTCTTGAAACGTATCGGCGTGACGAAAACGGTCGATTTTTCGTGCGACTACCCTTCAACGAGGCGAAGGGTCAGTTGGGCGATTCCGAAACCATGGCTACACACAAAAAAAATCGTTGGTAGAAATAAAAGAAACGTTGGTAAAATTAAGAAAATTCGTTAGTGATTTTCAGTAGAAAGTTTACAACTGTTAAATCTACAATTTCCAAAATGTCACTTCGGTGAGAACTTTGACAAGTGCTGATTTTTCAAAATAACATTTTCCTCTCAAATCTAAATGTGTTTTATTTGTCAAAATAACATTTTACTATTAAAACTAAATGTTTATTTCACATTTGAAATCACTGTGATACTTTCAAAACAACAATAATTATTGTGCGCTTTTATTTTTTATTGAAAATGTTTTTTTCTCCCAATGATGGTAATTATCTTGTTTCGCCGTACTTCTCGTTTGTTGCCATTACATTCGATGGGAAACCACAACTTTGGACAGCGAAGTTGTGTACAGTGTTGATGATGGGTCCTCTGCTAAATCCTCGAAATGTATGTGATTCATATTTCTTCGACGTGACTGCCATCATATCATCCAACATTGCCACAGTCCACTTGAAGTCTCCCACTGCTGGACTTTCCCGTATACCAATGTTGTGATAATTTTTGTGCTGTTCGCGATTCAATCCGTCGTCGTTGCGTTTTTGTGCATGCTTCAGTTGCCATAGATATGGAGGCCATTGCCCTTTGCTCCTGTGATCAACGATACCGTAATCATTCAACGATGATTGAACGTAGGTGCGATATCAACTCTGGGGAAGGAAACAAAAAGCAAAGTAATAATCATTTACACTTGCAATCAAAAGATCAATCAAGTAAAAACTTACCTTCGCATCATCCCTGATCTGCTATTTATATACTGCTTGCGTTAATACCGTTCATACCGCTTCGTCCGAAAATCGTTCTCTTCGCCCGGCGAAGCATTTGCCATGAATGTTTAGTTGTGTGTTGTATACACTTCCTGGGAATGCTTCACCACAGGATCTACCGGTTCACCGTCTATGACAGCTTCTTCCCCCTCCGTAGTAGATATCTCAGTGGATTCGGCCACAGAGTTTACCACTGCACTTCGTTCTCAGCCAGGGCACATCTTTGAGCCGCGAAATTACGAACATCTCGTATTGTTCCTCGTGTCCATGGTGCCAATAGTTGAAAGAGTGCGGAAGTGAACGATTAACACCGCGGACTCACCATCATTTCTGCCGATCAGCGATGTGTAATCTTAGTCGAGATCTCAATGTTATTCTAATCCTAACTGCGAGAACAAGGATGCGGATAGAAGTTAGTGCTACGGAGCCTGGGATCAAAAACACCGGATTTATCGTCTTAAATTTTCCGATCCACGATTCCATTCCGAAGATGATTATCGACTTTCCATGGTAAACACAACTTTTTGACAGATCGACGTCGGCCGGCTGCCAGTAATTATATTTCTGGTTGTCAGAGTTGCCAGAAACATAGAACACTAGGTGACCCGGCAGACGTTGTCCTGCATAGTAGGCGAAAATGCGCGTTCTGAACTGCACATGCCAAATTTCCATAAGATTCTTAATTTTAGTTTTTCACGATTTAGTCAACCTTACTCGTGATTTTTGCATGAGGAAATATCATATAAACCCGTCGGAATCGATAAAGAACCTTTTTGCAGAAGGAATGAAGAAAATCCATCCAGCCGATTTTGAGTTATGCGGATACGAACACAGACCATTTCATTTTTATTATATAGATTGAAGTTAGGTTGATTATTTTAAAAATTTTGTTTTGACTGCTCTCACTGTGATAATCACAATTTTACACTGAGAAAAAAACTTTCAAATCAAACATTTTGCATTCAATTCAAACATTTCAGCACTCAAAATTACCAAATTTACCACACTTTTAAAATAAGATTAGAAAATATTGAAATCACAACTTTTTTTGGTTCTGTGTAGGAAAAGGTTTTTGGCTGTTGAGAAGAGGCTGGATAAGGATTTCGATTTGAAACAGCAATACGTTGAATTTATGCACGAGTATGAAGAGACAATGTGAAGATCCGACTAAAGCATTTTATTTGGCTCATCATTGCGTGCTGAAGTCAATCAGCTCAACTACCAAACTTCGTGTAGTGCTCGACGGTTCGGCAGAATCGTCGACTGGAGTATCTGTCAACCAAACACTAATGGTTGGTCCTACGGTGCAGAACGATTTGGTGCCTATTCACTTGAAATTCCGAACGTTCATGTTTGCAATCAGCGCAAATATTCCGAAAATGTGCCGGCAGGTGCAGATGGATGACGACTTTCTACGGATTTTCTGGAGAAGCAACCGTGGCGAATCACTGAAGGTATATTTTTTTAAAACGGTCACGTACGGACTTGCGTCTTCGCCATTTTTTGGCTACGATGGCATTGAGGCAACTCGCTGAAGAAGAAGAAGAACGTTATCCACTTGCTGCTAAAGCTGTGAAGAAATCCTTCTACATCGACTATATGCTTGCGGGAGCAGCAACTTTGGATGAAGCATTGGAAGTACTGCGACAGATAACCGGTATGCTTACTGCCGGTGGCTTCGGCATACACAAAGTGTGTTCGAATTCGAATGAATTGCTGGAGCTGGTACCAGTTGAAAAGCGAGAAAGGCTGGTTACGATCGATGATGCGGCTATCAACTGTTTGATGAAAACGCTTGGAATCGCATGGAATCCTACCACTGATGTGTTCATGTTTCGACTTGCCGAACCATCACCGTCTTCATGCTTGACAAAGCGACAGATTTTGAGTGAAATTTCAAGAATCTTCGACCCGCTGGGGTTTCTCGGTCCCGATGCTAACAGCAGCGAAATTGTTTATGAGGGAATTATGGCTTCTTGAACTACATTGGGATGATGCTTTGCCGCAGGATTTGGTGGATCTTTGGAAGGATTTCCGAGCACGACTACAGTCATTGAACGGATTGCAGATTCCTCGTTGCGTGCTGAGTCAGGTTTGCATTGGTGTCGAATTGCACGGATTCGCTGACGCGTCCGATTTTGCATATGGTGCTTGTTTCTATACTCGATCTATGTTACGTGATGGTAGTGCTGAAATGAAATTAGTCTGTAGTAAATCAAGAATATTACCGAAGAAGCAAGGAACTAAAAAGGAAATTACAACTCCACGTGGGGAGCTACAGGCGGCTCTTCTGTTATCTCGTCTTGTTGTTAAGTTGGTCGACGCAATGGAAATACAGTTCGAATCTGTTGTACTGTGGAGCGATTCTCAGATAGTACTCTGTTGGATCAACAAGTCGCCAGATGAGTTGAAGCTTTACGTTGGGAATCGAGTGAAGGAGATCCAGATGCTGACCAACCAGTTTGAGTGGCGATATATTCCAACGAAGATGAACCCTGCCGATCTTATTTCTAGAGGCGTTCAACCGAATCAACTGCAAGGACATCGAATTTGGTGGAACGGTCCTGAAGGAAGGAATTTCCAAATTGATACACCATCACCGGTTTCGGAGGTAGGTCTTCCAGAATTACGAGTAGTTACTCTTTTCACATCGACCGAAAGCCAACGACTGAAATTGTTTGACAACATAAGCCGATTTTCCATCATGCAACGATCCATGGCCTACGTGGTTCGTTTCACTGACTACATTCGGAACGGAAGAAGACAAATTGCGAAGGGATTTCCTACTGCGGACGAAATGAAACGTGCATTGTTACTGATTGTGAGACTGATCCAGAAAGAGTGCTTCAAAACGAAATTCGAGCCTTGACGGAAGAAGGAACTTCAAGTATCCCGCTGAAATGCTTGAACCCTTTCATCGACGAAAGAGATGACACATTGCGTGGGAGGAAGAAATCGGCACGCTCAAATTCCGTATGGCAGTAAACATCAGCTTTTGATGCCTGCCAAACACCCTGTGACCGTTGCAATTATTCGTCACTTGCATAAGACCAACATGCACATCGGTCAGCGAGCGTTGCTGGCTGTTGTAAGACAACAATTTTGGCCTCTCCAAGCGAAGAATCTGATTCGAAACGTGGTACACAAATGTACACCATGTTACCGTTCTAATCCGAAAAAGGCGACGCAACTGATGGGAGACCTGCCGGAATACAGAGTGCAAGCTGCGTATCCATTCTCCAACGTAGGGATTGATTTCGCCGGACCATTTTTTTAAAATCAGCGGTCTCTGTGCGAAAATGTAATGACCAAAGGATATGTGTGCGTTTTTGTTTTGCATGGCTACACGGGCTATGCATTTGGAAGCAGTGTCAAATTTATCGACAGACGCATTTTTGGCTACTCTTCAGCGGTTTGTGAGTCGGCGCGGTCTACCCAAGAAAATATTTTCGGACAACGCCACCAACTTTGTCGGTGCGAACAATGAGCTAGCGAAATTGGCCGATCTTTTTGAAACTGAGATGCATAAGAAAAAGCTTAATGTATTTTGTGTCGAGCGAAACATCGAGTGGTCTTTCATCCCTCCACGTAGTCCTCACTTCGGAGGAATATGGGAGGCTGGGGTGAAGTCGGCTAAATTTCATCTGCGACAAATTTTGGCGGATCATAAACTCTCCTATAAAGAATTACCGACAGTGTGGCACAAATTGAGGCTACGTTGAACACTCGTCCTTTGTTTTCATAATCGGACGATCCAAATGATTTGACTGCAGTCACGTCTGCTGATTTCTTGATAGGCAGAGAGTTTCAATCAATATCCGACCCATCATATGAAGCCATGAAGCACGGCAGACTCTCTAGATGGCAGGTGTTGCAGGACCTGAAGCAGAAGTATTGGCGAACCTAGAAGTTACGTATTGTTATTCAACAGCGCCGTTTTGTACCTTGTCGGTGGATTTCCAAAACTCAGCTACATCGAGTCGGTGGGGAAAGAGACATTTAAGATTTTATTATTTGATGCCGTACTGGTGATTTTCCTATACATGCTTCAGTTACCTTAGGATTCAAATTGCAATGTAACTTTTTATCGGTTTCTTTCGCCTTTACTCACTTCCGCCATATGTCTTGAACCTTTATATCTAATGATCTTTTTTGTTTGGCCTATTAAGGCAGATTTTTTTTCATTGGGAACAACTTATCTTATAAACGCCTGCCTTATTCAACATTTTACTTTATCCTTCGTTGAACCCAATAGAGACTTGAGTTGGTTGTTTACTGAGAATGCTAGATCGATGCCGAATTTCCCTATCGAGGGAAGTGTAGCTGAATATGATGTGTTTATCATATGGGACCGAAACCTTTTCAGCGGCCTCTATCGGTGCTTCAAGTGCTGTATGTCCATTTCGTCGTAGGGTCCTTTCCTTCTTCGTTGATGATCGCTCTCGATAGTCCTTCCTGGTATCCGCTGATCTTCGCTGTTTCCAAGATGTGGGCTGTAGTTCCTTCGTTTTTCCTTCGTCAGGGCATCGTTCGTATCCTGTGGATCATGTGATGAAATGCTGCCATTTTATGTTAGTACGAATGGTTCGGGATGTATGGGATGACTCTCATGGTAAGTTCGTGGCTTCCTTGCAGATTTCGAGGCCAATGTTGTATTTGCTTCCCGGATGACTAGTAGTTCCAAGAAAGTAGTTTTACCTCTTTTTCCTCTTCGAAGGTAAATTTGATGTCCTTATGCAGCGTTGTTTCATCGCTTCCAAAATCCTGGGTAGATCCTTTCGGCTGATACGGAAAAATACGTCGACGTATCTCCACCACTCTAAAAGGCCCCTGTTCTGTAGGTTGTCTCCAGGATTGCCAAGAACAAAGCTCCGCAATAAAAACGGTGATAGCGGATTTCCATCGGTGCTCCTTTCGTCTGGTTTGTAGTAGTACACGAAATGTAAGTAGTTCTCCGTCATGCATAGCTCTTGCCAGATTTAGGTACATCTTCACCTTCTCGCCATGTTGTTTCCGTCCTTGTGTTAGCAGCCAATCCTCTAGAAGATTCAGCATCTTCACTGGAACGCTAGGGAACATGTCGCCACGTCGAATTGATACCATTATGTCTCTTTCTTCGATGTGTCCTGATTCCACTGTTTCTGGTGAACTCTGGTGTTGATGATCGACCCGTTGGGGAATGGTTTCTGGCATACTTTGAACTCTTACCTTTACCGCCCTCGACTAAGGAAAATTCTGGCATCGATCTAGTATCAGTAGAAGCAACCAACCAAGTCTCTATTGGGTTCAACGAAGGATAAAGTAGAAATGCTGAATAAGGCAGGCGTTTATAAGATAAGTTGTTCCTTAATGAAAAATCTATGTAGGCCAAACAAAAAGATCATTAGATATAAGGTTCAAGGAACATATGGCGGAAGTGAGTAAGGCGAAAAAGAGAAACGATAAGGATTACATTACGAATTTATATCAAAGGTAGCAGAACATGTAGTGTATAAGAAAAATCACCCAATTACGGCATCAAATATGAAAATCTTAAGAAACGTCTCTTCCCCATGGAAACCTTTGATGCTGAGAGTTTGGAAATCCAATTGACAGGTGCTAAACAGCGCTGTTGAATAAGGACTGAAAATGGCAGCTCTGTTTTCAAGTTTTCACTTAAAACAATAAAGTAAATTTAAGGTATAGGTAAATAAAGTAGGCAAATAAGATTAGATTAGGTAAATTAGCGCGTGGCATAAATAGTGTAAGTTGCGATTGTTTTCTTCAAGTCGAGTCGAGTACAAGACATTGAAGACGACCACACAGTTGTGGTCGAAATACGTATCTGCAAAGATAACGAAATTAACTAGTGGAATTAAATGGACAGTACTTAATTCGTCTTAGACGGCTCTTATGGGCTCACTGTCATGTTTGAGAAGTTCAGCCGGGAGTTTGGTCCTTCGCAGCCTTATTGTTTTCAGCTCTCATCAGCTTTTTAACCTCATTCAGTGTAGGTGATTCCACAGCTTGTCCATCGTCGCTATTATTTATTCTGTTCACCGATGCACCGTCATTTCCACTATTCATCAAAGTCTCGAAGTTGCTTTCCACCTGGCAGCCACTTCGGTTTTATCTACAAAGCAAATTCTCTTTGCTGGTCGTTGCACATGGCGGAGATGGCGCTTGTCTTTCTCCGTACGCCATTGACAGACTCAGCAAAACCTGCATATCGTTCTGCTCCATTTTTTCCCTGCGCCTCACTAATAACTTGCGGGTCTGTTTTTCGACTGTTTCATTTCCCTTGTACCGATCTCTATTCGATCGGGTACCCGACTTCAATGAATACCTACGTTTAATATTGCTAATATCTTTTCGGTTTTTGACTTTTTTTTATGTTTATGGAAATTTCGCATTTTTTTGTGATGTTGTATATTATGTTTCTACCCTGATTTTTATATGAAAAAGTCAAATTTTTGAAGTTTTATTTCAGTCCCGCGTCTCTTTGTGTGGATTCGGGGGTTGAATTAAAATCTTTATAATAAAATGAGTTGAGATTTTCCTGACGATTAACCTCACGACCGCTAATTGAATTTCAAAGATTTTCCTAATCGATTCATTTTTGAGTCCTGCAATGTTTGTATTTACAAAAAATGGCTGAATTTAACGGGAAAAGACGAAAAAAAATTAAATACAATTTTGGGTCAGATGTTGAGAAAGCAAAACAACGTACTCTGGAAATTGGATCTAGAGTGCAGTGTTTTTTCCATTTTTTTCATTTATTTAAAATGCAGGAAAATGGTGTCTGCACACTTGAACAAAAAAAAATTGTTCACTCATAAAAACAAATTAATCCACCTAGTTAGTGGTGCCTTCGCGCATTATAAAAATGAGAAACATATAGAAATTGGTCGAATTCAGCACTTTAGGGAATAGATTTTACTTTTTTCCTTCAATTTATGTCTATTTACGTGTTCATTTTGAGTGCACGCATAAGTCTCTATGTGTCATCGGTTTTTGAAATTTTTCCGGGGGACCTTCCAGTTCAATCAAGAATTCCCTGCAGTATAGGCAATGAGGTCTACACACATAAACAAAGGGTTGATCTGTTTATTTTAATGGTTCATTCCCTATTTTATCCTGGGAACCAAATTGAATACGCCTTTAATAACTGTTCCGTTTCAGGACATCCAAGAATTAATGGAGTATAGGGCTCGAAGTTCGCTATCGCGTAACCAAAGACCTGTTATCGCTTTATAATGGTTATGTCCTTTCAATCTTGTGAACCAAATTGATACACCTCTCATAGCTGTTCATTTCAGTTCATCCAAGAATTCTATGGAGTATAGGTCTTGAAGTCACCACGTAACTAAAGTGCTGTTATCTATTCGATCTAGTGAATCAAATTGGCGTTTTCAATAGCCTTCCTTTCCAGTTCCCCCAAGAATTTGTCTTAATCACTTGTCCCAGGTAATCCAAAAATTTCTGGAGTAAAGTGCCTTGATAAACATAGGGCTGAGATAGCGATCAGATGCCTCAAAAAGAATGACTTTAGTACCTAACAGCTGGCAAAAGTGGACCAAATAGCACTTTCAAGTGCAGAAAAAAGTGACCAAATAGGTGACTTTTAATTTCATTTGCAGTGACAAAAATTGACTTTTATATGAAGTTCAATCAAAGATATGTTACGGGTATCAACCAATTCGACTCTGATACATTAATTTATAATGTTCTGGAAACCTGATGTGAATATGTAGTTCGTGCACCGGTAATAGTGGTATTAGTGACAGGTCTAAATTCACGACCATAACAATTCGATATGAATATATTTCCTGTGATAAATATATTGGCAGAAGCTGTTCTGTTCACTTTACAGTAAGAATATTGTGACAAAATATTCTTTCATTTCCAAAATCGCTTCCTCCATTAACTGGGGAAGTGGTCAAAAGTAGTAATAGTAATTAGTGAATTTCAGTTCTTTATAATAGTGAATCCCATTGGTTTCTAATGGATTCTACTTATTATAGAACGCCTCATAGTAAAGACTTTTTAGTTTCTAAAGTCAAGTATGAGACACTGATCAAAGCCATAAAACATGGAATTAGATGGAAAATAATTCGTCTTATGACAATCTGATGAGTTTGTTTTATTTTATCCTTTTGGTAAGGTACACTGGGGGAAGCGGAAAAGGAAAATCGATAGTGCTTGTTTGAATTATTAGTAAAACCAGTTTAAATGTTCTAAAACGTGTTCAATCAAATACCGGCTAATAAAACAGTCAATTTTGCAATCAACTGTGCGGTAATTCATACCATTTTGGTCGCCTGGAAATTTATGGAAATAGATTTGTAATAGTTGTTTTTCCACTACCTTAGTAGGATGTGGGGCAAGTGGAAACCCGTTACTCTTGACCTTTAATAGTGATGAGTAGTTACATATAACTAAAAATCAACACGATAATTACTCTGAGTATTTTTGTATCAATTTCATTACTTTAACGGAATAGATCCGGCGAATTTCGTAGTAGCTAGGAGGGCTGGTTTTGCCTTCGAAATTAAGTGGGCCGTAAAATCTATGTTCGCCCCAAAGATGAATTTTAAAGGAAAATGGAACTTATAGGATTATAAAACTTTCAACTTAGTTTAACTTGAATTGAGATGATGTCTGTATGTGTATTTTGTATAAAGTGTGTAAAAGCAAAAGGACGTACCAACTATCACGCTATTCTAAGCACTGGTCCTTAACCAATTTGTTCGCAAAAAATGCATTCAACGGTGAAACTCTGATATGAATAAAAAAATTAATGAATTATAAAAATACATTACCTATCAGTCCCATTTTAACTTTCTTACATTTTTTCTTATATTTAAAACATGTGAAAGGCATCAATACCGATAGGTGGATTAATCAGGCATTTTCATTTATATGAGTCCAATCACCACTGGAATCACAATGATAACAAGAAGGAACACACAAGATTCACAGCTATCAAAATAAACCCCTGAGGGAACAAACAAATTTCGCAATTAGAACATTATCCACTTCGCAGTGTTCGATACCTGGGGTAAGTGTAAAAATCTTGAATTATTTGCTTTCTTGGCACAAAACCACTACCAATTGAATGGGATTAGCTTAATTGTATTATAATTGTCACCTGTGATATAAATTCACTTGAAAAAGAAACAATTTGCAAATAAGAATTGATTTTTTATGAATGCAAAATCAACTTTTCGCGAAACCTAAAATAACAGTTCAAGGCGTTAATCGTAAAGAAAGTATGTATTATACAAATTTCAACATACGTTAGTGTGAGCATCAAAAAGATATTCTGCATAATGTTATGATGTAGTAAAAACTGAAAACAATGTACACACAATTCCAATTTTTCGAGTCGATTTTACATTTCACTCCCCTTTTTTCACTTCCCCAGTGTACCTTTAATGAAAGCTCTGTTTTGAGGCAAGTCATAATGTGCAATAATGTTTAATATGAATTCGAACTTATTCGGAAAATCTTCGCTTGTGTATGAAAAATTGCACTTTCTACAAAGATAGAAATTTATTTAATGAATTTTAAGACATATAGGGAACTGTTCCGATCTTCATCTCACTGTACATATATCCAGATCTCATCGCTAAACAAAGAAATACGGCACCAAATTCGTCACAGCTTCTTTTGTCAACATGTACCACTGCTGAAAAAATCACAAAAATAATAAGCAAACCAAATTCCTTCCATTGCTTTGTTTTTGATGGGATGGAAATAGAGCTATGAGATGAAGTATCGAACCTGTTCCCTATTTATTGCCAAACAAAGTGCATAAATTTGAAACCCAAGAATAATTTTGAAATACAAAGATTTTTTCGACTTTAAAAGCTTCTAATAAGAAGTTCGATGCCAACCAACAGATTCAACTGTTACTTGGATGGAATATCCAAACATTATGGAGCTTCGCAAAAGTTAATGGATCAGATGTTCAGAGACCGTTTATTTAGCTTTTATTAAAACATTGGATAAAAATAATCTTCGATGGGGGTATCCTTTTACACGCTTATTTTTACTTTTGTAGCTCTCTAAGGGGCTCGGCTGTGAATCTAGATAAAAGTTTGAACGAAATTGCAGAGATCCCGGTAAAAAATTAAGTTTGTATCGTAAAATATTCAGCCCTTAAAAGTCCATTGGTAGTATCAAGGAGAGTTGCATACCTCCATTTTGATTTAAAAATAAAATATTTATTTAGCATAAGAGAGCCCACGCTAATTAATGGTTTTCCGAAACAACTAGGAAATGTATCCAATATAAAAGTTTATTCTGCCAATATTCAACAGTTCAATTGATAAAGTGTAGAGTCTAATAGTGTTTAGAAGAGATTTCAATACCAGCAGAGTCTCATGCTTTAGGAATATATTTAGATCTCAATCCCAAGTGCCATCTTATTTGAATTACTGCACCAACATAAACTGTGACACAAAACCCTTCAATAATCTAATAAGAACAAAGAGATCACAGGGTATTCTCAAGTCACGAAGAAGTTCCAAAAGCTTTCGTTCGGTCAAAAATTACTAAGTGGGATATTTTTGTCTCGGAAAACAAAGAGTATCCATCGATGAGTTTCGAATGGCTGAACTATAGTCAAAGTTTCTAAAATGTTAAAAGAATAGACTTTTTCCCAGGAAATGACTTTTAGTGACTGAGCTCGAAAAAGAGACTTTTAGTGACCGACCGAAAAAGTGACCAGTCTAAAAGTACTCCAGATCTACCAGGCCTGTCTACAGGATTCATTTAATCAAATAGGATACTCTTCAATAACTATGTTCTATTTAGAAGCAGGCTTGCAAAAATTGCTCTCATTAGATAAGAACTAACGATAAAAAGAGGCAAAACTGTTTCGAATTATTGACAGTTTAACTAGCAAGTTTATCAAACTTGTATACAAGAAAAACAAAATCAGATAGGCAGCCCCCACCGAGAATGATGATATCTTGCTCATTTTGCATTGATCCCATATTTTGCTCAGCTGTGTAAAGAAAGTTGAAATGCGATCATCAGAACTAGTTCTTGCATGTTTAGAGCTTTTAAAGAAATTTATCAATGGGGTATAGACATTGACTAAATAATACCCTAATTCTGTTATTGATACCTATTACATTAAATTATGAATTTTATATATAGGTAAAATACTAAAGGAATAATAAGTAAGTAATCATCACAATACTTGAGTCTAACACTACCTCATTAAATTATATTTCATATAAATGCATAATGTGCTTATTATTCTGTTTGGTCATGAAACTGCAAGCATTTTATGGTTCCAGTATTCTGCATATAAGTTTTTGGATTATTTGCATTTTACTCTTAGCAAGGGGCAGTTCATACCAATTTCTTTTATCGAGGTTGTCGCTCCTAGCCAAGGTTAATGACAGCTTCTATGAAAAATTCAGTATGCATTATGTAAATGTGTACAGATGATATAGAGATTTTTTTCATTGTTTTCGGATTAAATCCCTGGTTTACGCTCATCCTAGAACGAATCCATTAATTGAACTACCATAGCCTTAAAAGGCTATTCTCCAGGTGCCCTTAACACTGGAATATGGGTCGCTGGATCTAACCGCGTAACTAAAGTTCTGTTCTTCTTCAACAATAGTTCACGCTGTTCTATATTCAAAGAATCATCCTGATATTCTGATCAAATGTTCGAGTTGCATGTCCAATTTGATTAAAGAATGCAAGGAATATTGATGTTTGGACTAGCTGTGGGCTGTACCATACCAAAAATACCTATAGATGTTGTTTATGTAGAGGCTCTGAAAGCTCAAACCATGGAACCCTGTAAGCCTCAGACCATGTGATAATAACGTATCCAATTTGGGTATCTGGAATGATATAATTATGTATCGTATTAAAATTTGTCCAAAGATCAATAAATAAGTGAAAAAATAGTAATTTAAGAAAAAAATCTTTTTATGTCATATTCTATTTACGTCCCCAATAAGTGCCGTAAATAGATGGTTGAGGCGTGTACGTTTTTTTTCTGAAGATATGTCCAAATAATGTCTTAAATATATAAAATGTTTGTTTTCCTGCTAATTATATAACTTGAATCTTGCAGTATAGATGCATACTCAATTATTCACCACAAATGACAGCATACTCATACCAAAAACCTTAATTCAAAAGTGAGTAATGTTTTCTAGAAAAATCCGGGTTATTCTGAATATTTTATTTGCGCTTCCTTCATTTATTTAGTTAATACTAAACAGATAACACTGAATCAACATGACGCCACAATGCACGGTCTCGAGGCCGCACTCTCTCCATCCTCGTGATACGCCCCACGCTCGCTGCCGTTCTGCACCCATTCTACCCATTCGCTCGCTGCGCTCCACGCCGCTCCTGTACCTGCCGGATCGGAAGCGAACACCATCTTGCAGGGTTGTTGTCCGGCATATTCTGGCACATGTCCTGCCCATCGTACACTTCCGGCTTTGCGGGCTACCTTCTGGAATTGGGTTCGCGTAGAGTTGGGCGAGCTCATGGTTCATTCTTCGCCGCCATATCACATCTATCTTTGTAACCCCAAAGATGGTCCTAAGACCGTTCTCGAATACTCCTGAGCTTGCAAAGTCCTTCCTCAGCATTGTCCGCTCATGTCCGTAGAGGATCAACGGTCTTCTTAACGTCTTGTGGACATGATTGCACTTTTGGTGCGGTGGCGAATCTTTTCGACTGCAGTTTCTTCTGGAGCCCGTAGCAGCCGACTTCCAGCGAAGATGATGCGCCTTCGTATTTCACTGACTAACGTTGTTGTCAGGCCGTAAAGCAAGGATCCGAGGTAGACGAATTCCTCGACCACCTCGAAGGTATCCTCGTTCATCGTCACTGCTTCCCAGGTGGGCCCGTCCGCCGGTCCGCCTCATTAAGCAGTGTACTTTTCTTTTGACGCACTTCACCACCAGTCCAACTTTGGTTGTTCACGCTTTCAGGCGGTGTACAGTTCTGCCACCTTTAAATGTTCGGCCGCATGTCGCGTCATCCGCGAAACAAATAAATTACTGGATCTGTTTGAAAATCAATCTCGGCTGTTACACCCGGCCTCCGCATGACACCTTCAGCGCAATGTTGAACAGGCAACGAAAGTCCATCACCCTTGTCTTAGTCCCCGGCGCGATTCGAACGAACCTGGAGTGCTCGCCCGAAACTTGCACCGTTTGCCAATCCATCCACCGTCTGCTTTGATCATCTGGCTAAGCCCCAGGAAGTCTGTTCTCGTCCATAATTTCCATAGCTTCCTACGCGGCCCATAATTCGGTCGTATGCCGCCTTGAAATCAACGAACAGATGGTGCAAGTTAGACCGAGATTCCACGGCATCTTTTGAAGTTGAGTTTGCCGTACAAAGATCTGGTCCGTTGTCGAGCGGGCCGTCAACGGAGCGGCTCGATAACTCCCCACGAACTCGTTCACACATGGTGACAGACGACGAAGATGATCTTGGGATAACGCTTTGTAGGCGTACGTATGATGCAGGATCGCTCGAAAGTTCCGCACTCCAGTTTGTCGCCTCTGTAGATGGGTATAACCCTTCCTTCCACCCCTCCGGTAGCATGTCGGCTCTTCCAGATTCTGACTATCAGCTTTGTCCAGGCAGTGGTACAGCTTTTTCTGGCCCATCTGATGAGCTCAGCCCGCACATAACCCTCCTTACCAGCCTGCTTTATTGGTCTTTGCTGTTGAATAGGCATCCTTAACCTTCCTCAGGGTGGGGGCATGGTGACTTTCATCGTCCGCTGAACTGACGGAATCATCCTCCGCTGCCTTTGACTTTCACTGCCTGTACATTCAGCGCCATTCGATGTTCCTGTAAGTCTGCTTCCACCTTTCGATCACCACACGGCTACCGTCTGCGTCCGTAAGATGTTCCCATCCTTATCCGCACATTTCGGCTCGCGGCACGAAGCCTTTGCGGGATGCGTTGAGTTTCTGATAGAATTCCTTTGCGTGTTTCTTGGAGAACGGCATCAGCTGTTCCATTCTCGCACTCCGCTTCTTCCAGGCGGCGTTTCTTCTCCGGAAAAGGCGGGTCTGGTTGTCCGGCATCCGTCTATGGACGTTCCACAGTTCCTGCGTACTTCTCAAGCGTGCGCGACCGCCCGCGCTGCGTCCTTCTCCTCCAGAATCTGTCTGCACTCTTCGTCGAATCCAATCGTTCCGTCGACTTCGGACCCATATACCTGACGTTATTCTCCGCTGCGTCGTTAATGGCTGCTTTAACTGACTCCAGCAGCGTCCTCATCGAGGGGCCCCATCGAGCTCACATCTCCGCGCAACGCTGCCTCGAGATGCTGCGCGGTATGCAGTGGCGACATCAGGTTGCTTCAGTCGCTCCAGAGTCGTACCTGCGGCGGTCGTCGGTACCGAACATTACACGTTGATGATGACGGATAGTTTGGGCGCACTTAACCATCACCAGATAGTGGCTCAGGTCGATGCTTAGCGCCACGATGTCCTGACGTCGATAATGTCGGAGAAGTGCGTCCATCAATCAAACGTGGTCGATTTGTGATTCTGCCTGAGTGGTGATTCCAGGTACCTGATACGGGGAAGGTGCTGTGGAGGTGCCATTGAAATTGGCTATTCCGGAGGCGGCGAAATCAATTAGTCAGTAGCCTTTCGTTCGTTCAGCCGGTGAGCGCTGAACTTCCAATAGTCGGTCTAAATCCTCCTCTTGGTCCAACCTGAGCGTTCAAATTTCTCATGATGATTTTGACATGTCGGGCTTGGCAGTAGTGTCGATCAGCGTTCCAGCTGCGCGTAGAATGCGCTCCTTATCATCAGTGCTTCCGGAGGTGTGGCTATGGACGTTGATGTGTATGTTGGAAGAACCGGCCTTTGATCCTCAATCCTGCACATTCTTTCATTGATCGGCCACCCGATCACGCGCCTTTGCATATTCGCCATCACTATGAAAGCCGTTCCCAGCTCGCTATTGCCGCAGCTCTGGTAGATGGTATGATTACCCTAAACGTTCGCACCATTGGATCCTTTCAACAAAACTCTCCCGTGAAGCGCTGCGATTGCGAATTTATGGTCCTGAGCACATCGGCGATATGCGGTGCTCCCGATGAGTTGAGAGATTTGCAGTTCCACGAACGAGTTTCAATCGCTAGTCCCTTTTCGTCGCGTGGTCTTGCTAGCCGATGGTTCCGTCCGTACTCTCTTGTTGATTGTTCGTTGCTTATGATTTTTTAAAAGGCTGGCTTGCAGGGCCTGACACCAAACTCCCGCTTATAAAATACAATAATGGACATTTCCAAACATGTATTAAAAGGAAAAATGCTGAAAATTTGTAAAATTCAGGTATCATGCACGCGTACAAAAGAATTGATTGAGACAGACTGCTACGCGCACATAAAATTTAGCGCACGCGAGTCTCACGAAGTTTGTAAAATTTACATTAACATTGGTGAGTCGCATTAGCCATCTCGAATTCGATCAGCTCATCACTGTTTTTGCCATGGCAAACTTTGCAAACAACAGCGGAGGCGTAAAACAGTTTGAGGGAAATTTTCATATTCATAATATCTTTACATAATATATAGTTCAGTTTATCGTCACCTAAGTAACGCTAGTTGTACATTCTAGTCGCATGATGAGTCTCATGAGACGACATTGAGACACGCTCAACTCAGTTATATTTATCGCGCTAGCTCTCGTCGCACTGAATCGATGCTACGATGAGCTTTGTAGCTATGGCACACTGTCTCATCCATAGTATACGAGAATTAAAACTCTGTAAATAAATATTCGCCTGTGCATATGCAAAGTACATGATTCAAATGAGTCTGATACATAAAATTTGCGAAAATTAACGTGTCTTGAGGACCTGAACCCTCAGTAACTCATTTCAGTAGATAGGCGTGATAACCTACACAATCAAGACCAATTAGAGGCCAGTGGAAAAAAAAAAAGTTCTACCACGTAAAAAACTTGAAAGCATAAGTCATTCTAAATTGTATCAAGTATACAAGTTTCTAAATATATATGTATTTATTTATAACAGCAGCTAGCAATTGATGCACCCCTCTATTCCGTTCTTTGATCATTCTAATATGTCGCAAGAAACATTCAAAACAATTTGGATTCATGACAAACATCGGCATTGAACATTGTACGCTGTTTTTCACCAAATGAGAAAGAAAACGAAATTGATAGATTAAATATGAATGCCTGAATTTAATATCGCAACTATGCTTCTGTTTCGCTGCAATTCAAAGATTATTAGAAGGTGAGTGAATGATGTAATTGTTTCAGGAAAAATGATTCATATCGTTGTTCTGATGGTCCTACTTAGAGCGTGTAGGTGAAAAAGTAGGTCTAATGGCCATCAAAACAAGTAATTTACTGCCGACACCATCCAATGCCAACCAATTAGCATCAATAAGCATAGTGTTCATCTTCCTATACTCATCTAGGTAGAGCGTTATCGTTTAGTATCAGTAAGTTATAGAGTATATAGTCGGATATCACTGTGTTGAGGGTTTTCGGATATTCCCCAAAATCAATCTACGGAGCAGTTGACGGAGTTGAGTCGTTCAAACGATCCCTTGTTTCCTTATGGTGTTCGCATTTCATCCTCGCAGCAAAAAAATCCTTATCGAACAACGAGATGCGAACAGAAACACGAAACAACCCACGGTCGATTAAAGCCTCGTTTGAGCGCAAAACAGTGCCTGGTAAGTTCGGCCACTATGTACATGCTGATGTAATCGATATCGATTTCGTGACACCCTTTTGCTTCTTTTGTTCGAAACTTCGTGAGGAAGGAGACACCGAACCAATTATGATCTGCAGACTGCAATCTGAAAGATGTGCCATCGGGGGGGTGTTTAATATGTGTAAGGTGCTGGGGAAGGAAATACTCTCGTGTTAACAACAAACTGATCGTCAGTCATGGTGGAGCATTAGGAGATTTGCATCTGTTGGTAGACGCTGAATTTGTCGAACAATCGTAAAACCGCTGACGAAATCTGCAGGTTAAAATCTCAGGTGAGTAATAAGAAGTGAAATATTATGTGCAAAGATCATAAAATTATGAAAGTGTTTTGTTCAGCTGTCGTACATTTGAGCATTGATCAGTGTTTCAGTTTAAATGAAATGAAGTTTATAGCATGAAGTTGAAATCAAACGAAAAAATTTGCTATCGAGATGTCAATTATTTGATTACTCAGTTGTTCTATTTTGTATGGAAAGTTCAACACAACAGAATTTAGAGCATATTTTCCCTAGGCACAAACTGAAAACAAGTTTTTTGTCAATGAAATCGAATGATTACAAACTGAATGATATCAAAATAATTATTCGGTTAGATCATTCTTTTATTAAGCATTAAATTAACAAATATCTCAACATATTGTTTTGAGGTTCTTAATCTACATAAATATAGG
The DNA here is from genome assembly GCF_024139115.2 of Armigeres subalbatus. Classification (NCBI taxonomy): domain Eukaryota; kingdom Metazoa; phylum Arthropoda; class Insecta; order Diptera; family Culicidae; genus Armigeres; species Armigeres subalbatus. The sequence goes on from NC_085140.1 coordinate 165,351,772, forward strand.
TAGCTTTCTGATAAATCATTTCATAATAGTTATGAGGAATGCATAGTTAAGAGGAATGCAACTTGAAAACATGTCTGAATCGTTTTATTAAATAACAATAATAATTGAAATCATATTTTTGTTTCTAATGTTATCCTCGCAACGTGTTCTCATACATTCTATCATTTATTAACTGACTTGTTTCAGGCATTGCAGAATGCATATCTTGTATGGTAAACATACTGGATACACTATATGTCCAGGGTGCCGAGAATGATTCCCACCCAAAAACATCTCAGATTGGGCGAGAATCAAACTCACTTACTTGATTGGCAAATCTGGCTGCAGAAGATGAATTTAGATAATACCTGACGGGTTTCTCCAAAACTTCATCATATTGTGAATTTCAAATTGCGACATGTTCGGATAAATGAGCTTGAGCTTGAGCTTGATTGACTGCTCGAGTTGTACTATTATAAGGATCAGCTGTTTTATTAGGGAACCAACAGATGCCTTTGCTTGGGACTAGACACATCTTCAATGTACAAGCTAGATCTCAATGTTAGGTCATACTGCCTGCCACGTCAGAATGCAAGTCAATGGGGAAGGGGAGGAATGATGATGAATCACTGCCCACTGCAAGACGAATATACCCTGCACTGCCACGAGTTCATGCGGAATTTGTTGGAATTTTTAGAAGTTGAGAGGCAGAGGTCCGTCTTGGTTAACGAGCTGCCAATGTGATAGATAGGAGAAGGTAACTGATGGAATTTCTAGATGTGGAAAACGAGCTCTATAGTTCATTTCCACTAGCAGATTACTGATGAATACTCAAGTTGAAGGTATAGGTAATAGTAATGGAAACGGTATGGAAGTTCATTTCCAGTTCTAGTGATTCAGAACATGAGAGATAAGAGAAAGATACAAGTAGGAGAATGGAACGGGCCTGGGATTGAACCCACGACCTCCTGGGTATGAGGCAGAAGCAGTAGCCATATGACTACCAAGCCTCGCTATTTTACATGTCTGGATAAATTTAGATAAATTAAATGGTTGTAAAATAAGGTGTTTGTAAGTATCAGCTAATTTTCACCCCCAGCAATATTCGGTTATCAATAATAGACCCAGGTAGAAGCAAACTGGCAAGGAATAACATCTTTTTACTATTAATATAGGGGTAAGGTTCAAAACTCGGCCCATTATGCTATGGGAGATCACATTTATCGTTATAAATCTTCATATATTGCATTTCCAACCAGAATTATTCCACCAGCTGGCTTGCTTACTTTCGGTTTTGACGTCAAATAGCAAAAAACGACGATGAGTGTCCGCAATATCTCATTTAAACCAGCGAAAGTCTCGAGAGAAATGGAAAAAAGGTCGCATCCGTGCCCTTCTATGTGGATCTTTTCAGCCCACTGGGACGAGTGAGTTGATTTTGAACATACGAAAAATAAAGATATCTCGTTTATAGTACCAGTCATTTTGCTTGTGTTGAAAGGCATGCAAACAAATAGAGAAAATCAAATCATCTTTATTGAGCGTGAATTTAATTGGTTGCATGTAAAAATACTACACACTGATTGTGAGAGTGCTTATTTCCATCAGTACGCTTACCAAGGACATGCTAAAGAACTACTATTATGAATCATTTATTTCCCAAGTATTTACCATATTTGCAAGTGAAGAAGTTTGAAAAATGAAAACTGTTTTAAAACTGCAATTGCAATAGGCTACATGTTCTAGCCCTCAAGTTGTGCCTTCAAACAAATTGCACACATCTGAGAAATCTTCACGTCATATTTACCTGCAAACAAATGTGGTTCTCATCCACCATACTTTTCACGTAAGAGTGACCTGAATGGCATGTAACCCGAACAAAAATTTACCTCGTTGAGTTACGTGATTTATCAGGTGAATCTGACTGGATTTTCAGTACTAATGACGAAGTTTGAAAGTAAGCGTGTTTGCTCAGGTGAACTTTACGTGATTTCTACGTACTGGTTACGTAAATTTCAGTAAAAGCTATGACATCAGGTAACCACTACATGGTTTGAAATATATTGCAAAATTGTTTTTAATGAATGCAAAATAAGCTAGTGACTGCCTGCAGCTGTAAACAGAGACTTCTTCGCATTGTTGATGCATCCTTGATCGTTGAACTGCATTTGATGCAGAATGATGTTTTTCTATAGACAGAAAATACCGTCATTCGGCCATTGCGCTTCGGGAAAACACTGTTGGAGAAAAATCAAGTTGAAAAATGAATAAAATTTATTAGATTTGTAGAAAAGATGAAACTAGTTTCTTCTCAAAAATTGCTCTATTTCCGCTGTTAAATCAAGCAAAAAGTAGTTCAGTCTTTGGCAGTTGAAATCTGGAATAGAAATTTTTCTCTAACGCTACCGAAAAACGGTAGTTAGCTATGTAACTTCATCTCTTCCATATTACTTACTTAATCTTGAATTTTATCCGACTTCCGCTGATTTTTTCAATGGAGGAACTCTTGGGTTCGGAAAACTCGCCTGAATGCACATGAAATATCGCTTACCTTTTGCAAATCCTATAATTATGTTTAGTTATGTGTTCTTTATTCTTACGTGAGGTCAAGTCACTCTCACGTGAAAAGTATGGATGAGAACCACATTTGTTTCAGGTAAATCTGACTTGAAGATTGTTTACAATGCTAGTTTTCCGAAATACCGAAGCTGCAATCACACTAACACAATTTCACTTTAATTGTTTACCGAGTACATCAAACATATTCACAAGATTTTTAGTAAAAGTACGTGAATTTAGGTTACTGATTACACATCACGTAACAATCTCGTTTATTCAAGACAGATCAGTTACGGATTTTTCACGAATATGACGTGATGATTATTTAGAGTGTATACGTTAACTATTGGCTGCCGCATAATTTTGAGATTTACTGCAGTGGAACCATGCAGTTGTGTTGCTCTCGCTCGCGATACTCAAATAAACTTTTCCAAACGTAAACATGCTTCAGGTGGGGATGATGCAAACGCAAAGCCAATTATAAAACTTATTCTTGGCAATTCCTTGCTTGTATTGCGTTAAACAGTTATAACTCGCAACCACCTGATATTATTACACAATTATTATAAATACATATTGGATGCTTTTTAACTCTGCCTGCATTGAAGTTTCATGATTGGTACGCGTTTGACTTCCACTCTCTCTATATCGATCAGCTGTGTGAATCCTCTCAAAACTTCCACGTGTTCAACTTCCCGAGTTGAAAGGATACTTTTCGGTATCATTTACAGATCAAAATACTTTTTGCAAGCAATAATAGATCTAAATTATGATGAAGGTATTTGTCAAGTGAATTAATTTCAAATTATTGACATGAAATCATGTTGAAAGTTTATCTAATGAAACATACGATCTATCGTATCTTTCCATTAAAATGAGAGAAATATTTGTGGATTCAAGAAAGATGATAAAATTAAATATTCATACACTAATAATTACTGAATCATTATTTATTTCCACTAGCTCCAACTCGGAGCGCGGTGATTGTTATGTGGAGTGCAAGTTTTCACGCCTTTTGTACTCACGATAAAGCCTGTGAACAGGGAATTGAGGGATATCAAACGTTTTTTTGAAAAAATTACTACGTTTGTGGTAGTTAGTTGAAGAATATAGCTACTACTAAACCTCAAAATTAAATCGCCTTTATTATTATCAATGTTCTTCTTTAAAGGCCTACGGAAACTTGTTAAATGTCTTCAAGTAACCCGAGTGTTATACATAACAAAAGTCAATCTGCACTGACAAAAATCCAATCATATCCATTAGTGTGGCAAATGTATTGATCACAGCATTCCCATACAGGCTGTGAATTCGCATAGCTAATATGTTGAACACACATAACCCTATTAACTAATAACCTTTATGTGGATTCTCCATAGCGGGTGGTTTATGGTTATTTGTAAATTCAGATTTTTGCCAATAAAATGTGTGGATTTTATTATTGTGTACAAATGCCACTCACCGAGGTCCGATTAGTTGTCAAACGCCAAGTGTCGATCTATTAAGAAAAATAAGTATCTTGAATGAAGATATTGTTTGTTAATACTTTTAAATATTTTTTTGATTAATTACTAAAGGTGACAAAAGAAAATTTGAAATTTGTTCCGGTTTTACCTCTCACTTATTTTGCCTTTCCAAAGTATAAATTACTGATATTTAGAAACAAATTACAAATCAAAATACTTTTATAATTTTTTTCGATTTAGCCATTTCCTATTTTATCACTCCAAAACTCACCAAATCGATATTGATAAAATTTTCCATGAACTTTAAAATCGCTTTTTAAAGAAGGGTCATCTATTGAAAAATGATCAGTTTTATTGCATGTTCTTATTTCTTTTGTTATTTCTATCATACTGCTAAGCGTTTTTAATTGAATTGCTCCCAGAATTTTTAAGAAGAGTTTTGAAAAAATTCTGTGGGTCAGTGCATTTTTTTTTTTCAAATGTCATCCTTCGTCATCCAAATGTCATTCCATTCTTCTACAGCATAACCTTTATTCACCAATAGGTGAGAGATTTTTTCATTATCTTTTGAATTCAATACCTGTAAGTGAGAGATTTTCATTCTTTTTTGGTTTTTCGGTCGAATATTAAGTACTCCATCTGCGACAAGTACCACGCCCCTGTTAGTCATTGAAGAAACCGTATAAGAGAGTACGAATCTTCGATGCCAACCCAGTTCATAAACTCATTCAAGCTCACAATTTCAGGGGGTTAGAAGCAGAGGAGTGTAAGTGACAATTTTGTCAAAACTGAGCTGACTACAGCAAAAATACTTTGGTTCTAGAGCTTTGCGGCAATATGTTGATATAGTTTGAACGATGTTTATTTAAAAATGTGAAAATTCACAGAAAATTAATATTTTTTAAATTTCCATACATAGGTAATTCGCCAAATGTGAACGGATAATTTTTCGCTTATTGTTGGACGCACGTGCATTTCTTCTTCTTCTTCTTCTTCATCTTCTTCTTCTTCTTCTTGGCATTACATCCACACTGGGACAGAGCCGCCTCGAGCTTAGTGTTCATTAAGCACCACCACGGTTATTAACTGCGAGATTTCTAAGCCAATTACCATTTCATCTGTATATCATGAGGCTAACATGATGATACTTTTATGCCCAGATAAGTCGAGACAATTTCCAACTGAAAATTCTCAGACCGGCACCGGGAACCCAGCCACCCTCATGCATGTCTTGCTGTAGCCGCGCGGCTAAGGAGGCCCCCGTAAGCATTTCTTATGGGAGTTCAACAAAGGCGACAAAATTAGCGTTCAACATTTGACAGTTTCCTATTTGGAGTAAGAAATCCTATTCTAAATTAAACTTATGACAAAACTTCAATTCGATATGTGGAAAATTAGATGTCCTTCTAGGTATCTCCCTTTAATCGTAATCAATTCCCGCCATACTAACAGGAATTTTCGCATCGAACAACAACTTGGAGAAACTACCAGTAAAATCAACCGACTAAAGAAACTGGAACTTCTCGATGTATCCGTGATCAATCTGACCACCCTCGAACAGGTATCGTTCATAGCTGTATCTTAGGAACTCAACATTTGCGGTAATCTGTCTAGACAACCGCCTAATCAACTGGCAACATGTGATAATCTAGTAGATAGTTCTGACCCGTACCGTTTCGGATCCTCCGGCGACGAAGTTGCGGTGGTACCATGCAATCATAAAATATCTTCTCGACCGGAGAATATTCATCAGCCCCAGCATCAAAGACGAAAACGATCCATACTCTGCAACAAAAAACAGCACAATCAACTTTATTGCCAGCGAACGGGACGAGTTGCGCCAAGCGGAATTGGCCTGTGAGAAGCACGAAAAGGAAAGAAATTGTTGGAAAGTGAACGAATGGCATACGAAAGGATTACTCGTTGAAAGCAAATGTATGAAACAAAACAGCGCAAGAAACAGGAGTTACTGCAACAACTCTTCAGCAACAGAATCAAAACGATAATAAAGTGAATAGACTACAAGAGGAAAAGCAATCTGAAAGGCAACGATTAATCATGACATTCTTAAAGGTAAGTTGTTTTAATTTTAGCCGAATAGATCACTATACTGTCAATTTATTTCTCAGATGAACAAAACCCAGTGAATTAGAAAACAATCTTCTAACTCTGAAGAACGGTCCTGACCCTGTGTTCCTCGAACGAGAAAAAGAAGATCAAGAGCGTCTGATCGAACAGTTACGCATCCAAAGGAATGATTTTCGTAAGCAGGAAATTCTGACGGCTATGACCGATCTGCTTGAGAACGAAATCAGTCATCTTAGAAATTTTCACAATCAACGTGACCAATCATCCCGCAATATTCTGGGCGGGAATCGAGACCAATAACCTGCTTAATGTCTTCTTGAACTACGATCGAAACCGGCAGGACATTATCGACCAAGTAAATACAGATGAAGAAATACAGAAATCAGCTGTAGCCGCTTTGATTCTAAAAACGATTCGCGCACGTGGGTCCTAGTGGAACAGGTGAGAATAGTTGAATCGCAACTAGCAACCCTGACTACTTATGAGATCGAACGAAAGAAATCCAACCAGGGATCAAATCGTAAGTATCTTTAGGAATGGACCAAACTGTGCCAAACTAATAAAAATCAATTTTACTAGATCTAGCAGAGCAAGGATGAACTTAATCACGTACTGGATGCTCAGTCAACAGGACCAAAGAAAGCAACAGGTTAGTCTTGATATTCCAATGCATTTCTGGCTTCCGACCATGCAAGTTCATACCTGGACATCTTTTCAGCTTCTTGATACGCTCAAAATAATCGAACGGCAAAAGGAAGGCGAACAAACCGACTTCTGGCTAATGAATACAAAACTTCTGGATCAAACCTTCGGAGATTACTAATGATACAGCTTGGTTGATCCCATTCTCGGCTATCAATCTCAAAAAGAGTCGTTCACTGTTTACCGTTCCTGTCTAAGATCTGGCAAAATAAAGACAAAGAACCGCTAATATAGGCGAGCAGGACCTAATAGAGGCTGGCGTTATGAATGCCACGGATCGTGCCGCCATTTTAGCATCAATCAGCAATTATTATGATTACCTAAACGTAAGATAGAATATCCGAGGCTGAACTTAGCGCCACCAACAACGACACCCACTGCACCTGATGAAGAGGTTAACTTGAACGAAGCTACTAGCCTTCACCGGAAGACCAATCAGGGCAGGTGGGCGGTACAGTTCGAATGTGTTGTATGCCTGGAGAAATGGTAAAATAAATTGAGGGTAAATTTTGTTGCAATACTGATAAAATTGAATATTCAGGACAAAGTAATATTCCTTCCATTATATGTGCTGTGTGCCAGTGCCACGACAACATACACGACCGTCCCCAGTGCCGAGCGTACATTGAAAAGAAAAGACAAGTTATACAGCCATAGACAGGCATCACGGATCGTAAAAGGTATAAGAAGTTTAATAATTGTTTTTGTAAAATACTTCTATATCAAAATTGGTTTGACAGCAATAAAACAAACATAAACAAACTAGATATCAGCGCTTGAAATAAGAACACAACCAGCTAGTGGTGTTTGACGCAACAACACAATCGTATCATACAAATATTCATTCCCAGCGTGAGCAATTTTTCCTATATCTTTAATAAATACTATCAAATTTTTCGCACGTTTCATATTAAAAACTATTTCAAACTTTTTGTCAGTGTTGATAATGTTATATGACATTTGTCGATTTAAAATCAAAAAACACTGTTAGAGAAATAATCATTTTATTAAACTGATTATAAAAGAAGTCCAGTGGTTACTGTTAAACCAAAAAATCTGTTGAAAGTTAGCTTTAAACTCTTTTTATGTATCACAGCTCTGATCAAGATTTAGAAACTTTATTCGGTATACTCAACAAAGACAGAGTGCGATGAGAAGGAATTAACCATACTATACATTTATATAGTGCCTTTTCTCCTGAGAAAAAGGAAATTCGATGCAAGGCATGATACACTGGCATTGCATAGCGAGAAGGATATTCTAGCAAATCTGTAGCAATACTATTATAAAACATCATTAAATTGTGAAATCTCCCAAAAAGTCATTATAGGTTTAAAAGGATAACCTTTTATTGAAAGCCAAAACTTGCTGTTGAAGCCTAATAAATAATAACATTCTTACATCACGCTTCCATATTTTCAATATAGATACAAGCTATCACATTTATTCATTTTAATAAAATATCTACCTACCCATTATAGATACCTTTAATATTATAGGTACTGGAGATACTTTTCACATATCCTTATTCTTGTGTAGGCTTTTTTTATTAATTATGTTGTATCAATAATTATTCTTATCAGCATTTTATGAATAAATATAAAAATTTTTACCAACATTTAATATGAACTGAGAAAGAAATTCTTGCTTATCACGGGGAATCACAAAGTGGTGTATTGAAGCTTGAAGGCAGACCTCGTTACACTGTATCAAAAGTCGTATATCACAACGCATAATTACAAAGGCGGAATTTCGAAAAGGCAAAATGTAGTACTCTTTCTTTAAAGCGAACAACTTGCATGACTGTAACTTATTGCAATTAAACACTAGACACTACCTTTAAAAACAACTCGGATCAGGTTTCACGTGGCAAAACAAAGGTCCAAAGAAAGTCCACTAATTACGTAACGCAAAATTTGGTCGTTTCAAACCCCTATTTTACAGTTTTTGTGAAATCCTCCCAAAATTGCATGGATTTCATACATCTCGCATCTTGGTGTTATATTTCACAAATATTGAAACAGCGTTTATAATTACTTAAACATCTAATATCTTACATAATAGTTCTTACTTCTACTGAAACAATCCAACTTAAAACTTACCCATCAAAAACAAAGCAATGAAAATGAATTTGTTTTTTTCTTATTTGTGATTTTTTCACAGTAAGCACGCTGCTTGTTAGCAAAGAAAAGACGAGATTGCTTGTATTTCTTGTTTTGCGATGAGATGAATATATGTTCAGTGAAATGAAAATGTAACGTTCCCTACCTGTCGGGAAGATTTCTCAATTTACTCCAAACAATGTCGCATGAAGAAACGCATCATTTTGTGCGCACAACATTCGGGTCTAAGCTTGGACGCGGTGTTATGACTAGCAAATCATGCTCATCAACTTGCTGCAGTAGAGATCTCAAGACTGCTAAGAAACCGTCATTCTGCATAACGAAAACATTATGTTGAGATGGCTACGAAAGTATAAAGTAAAACTAAGTATGGATGTATCGTGGAATTGAAGTCAAGATCCATGATCTATCGGAAAATGCTATCTTGATCAAATTATGGAATTCCTCCAGCACTATGGTGATGTAATCTCCACTGGAGAGAACATCCTAAGTGCGATTACAAGAGCACGGAAGAGCGTCGACATCTGCATATCGCAGAAAGTATTTCAACTGACTTATCATCATAAGGGAAAAAACTGAGCAAATGTAGCGAAGCTGTAAAGCCTGAATTTGTGAAGCACATATGCCCGAATGGTTATTGCCATGAAGTCACGTTCTTACCGAAGATAACATTAGAGAATTGGAACGTGGTGTGTGTTACTGGTGTCGACAGAGAAGGAATTTCAACAGCTGGATCGAATGAACAGGAGCTGATGATCGTGCATTCTGTAGTTGCTACTCCGTGATTACCGGACAATCGCAATTGCACACGGAATCAATGGATGGAAGAATGGGATGTACTTCCAACCCTCAATGTCCGAGAGCTCTAGTATTTAAATGGTCGATAACGGCGCTGGCCATGTCCTCACGGTCTATCGGGGATGGAAGGAATGATGCTCACTGCCCACTGCCGAGAACATCTCTGCACTCGTCACGACACGCAGCAAAACAGGAATAATAAAAATACAATTGACCTTTCCCAAAAATTGTATCTCGTTTAATTGTCTCAGTCGATTCTTTGGCTTATTTAAGGTCAACTTTCCCAAAGGCCTGAAAAATTCACCCGATGTTCGTTCAAAATCGGCTCAATCTTAAAAAATTTTTTGTTTTAATTCTAAAATACTTGGGCGTAAAAAATATGGGTTCTGTGGGAAAGTTGATCTAAATAAGCCAAAGAATTGAGCAACAAAATTTTGACGGAAAATCGATTGTACGTGGAGCATTTGTTTGGTACTTCGACAAATTACAGGTAGTCTATTCTTCTCGAGTCAAGTCGACTTGAACCTGAAGTCGAACAAGTAAGACATGAAGACGACCACACAGTTGTGGTCGAAATACGATTGCAAAGATATCGAAATAATTGGTGAATTAATGGAGAACTCTTTTTAGACGGTTGAATACATTCCACTAAAAGAGCTAAAATATGTTTTTCTAAGGAACATGGTAAAATTAGTGCGTCAAGTTGGGCACTTCAAGTACTAGATAAAAATAAGTTAAGAAACTATAAAGTCATTCGATAATAATAGAAAGCTCGTTATGCAGAATATTACGCGAGTCCATTTTGTTATTATTTTTTAAATATTAAATCTCTTCAAAAAAAATTTCAACTGCGTCAAATATGGTGCCTTTACGGTATTTGTATGTGAACCAAAACACCCACAGCTTAAAATTACTGCACTAAAATTGGCCAAACAGCTAATCTTCATGTAATACATGTAGCTCAGTAACGGAGACTCAGAAACACAAATTCTCAGAATAATGCTGAGGTTGATCTGTGGGACTACCTACTTTGCAGTTTATGTAGGATCGCAGTAGTCATGCAACTGTCCTCGCTACTCCTCCCAGTTAAAAAATTAGTCGATGTTTAAACTAAATGTAGGTGTTTTTGATTTCTGCTGTTGAGGCCTCTTACGGTGTCATTCAGAATGGCTACCTTTGGGCTCACCAACACAATCTTACAATTACACCTTCTCACCTGATTACACTGCAGCTTCACAAGTTAAACCTGATTATCCTTCACTAGAAAAGTATCAGAACTAAGTTTGAATCTAATCTACATTTTGGCAAATTATCGAATCATTCAGGGCTTATTTAGTATCACAATAAAATAAAACAAAGTGAAAAATTCTTCCTCCACCGCGCATGCGTTGTTGTCGTCGGTTGCACGTCGCGGCAGCGTCGTATGTAAGCAATCATTGATCATTCTCTATCGCAGCAGACAGTGCTGTCAACTCAAATACTGAAATCATAGTGAAAACATGAAAATTTCGGTAAAAAATCTCCTTCCAACCTGTTATCTACTAATGTCGTAATTATATCATTATTATTCACTTTGGAACGTCTGAAAATGAAAGAGAAAACGGTAAATTTCAATAGTTGATTGTGTGTTTTAAGAGCTGGCAAAAAATGTCGCAAGATGAACATAAAAGCTAGCATAATGAAAACAAACACATAATATCAACGTGAATCAAAGCAAATCTGGATTTTGACACATTTCGATAGTTTATACATATTAAACCTGTTAGAATTTGAGTGCAACTCAGACGAAATCGATCACATTAATGCAATGTTTACGGTGATCGGATGCGAAAAAAAGGGTATTTTTGTCTGCCTTAAGTTTGTCTGTGTGTCTTCCCACGACTACTAATATTGGTTGATGATTTTATGGACAACTCACAAAGAGATTAGAGTGCCACCCAAGTCACCTAAAGGATGTCGAAAAGATGATGGTGATGATGATGATGATGATGATATTATAGTTTACAAATAGTAGCGCAGCTTATTTCAATTAATTTGCTAAAAAAACTTTTTCTGATCTCTTAAGTTGGCTGATTTAGTACTTTGTTTCATGATTAAGTTGCCTAAAAAACAGTATTTTTAAATACTTTTTTGTTTCAGGTTTCTAGAAAAAGTCGTCTAGTAGTCTTTTTAGAGCTTTAACTAGGGTATGCTCATCTTTTCCAATCAAATAAATCGTTTTCTCGTCAAAATTATTTTTTTCATAAGTTGAATATTCCGGTTAGGGCAGACCAAAAAAATATGTTTACACGGTATTGTTGTTATATCAGTTATTTAAAAAACATATTTAGTAAATTGGTCAAACTTGAGATAAAAAATTAACATATCCCCAATTTTTGACATAATAAAGAACAATGAATTCTTGAAATGCCTGTAAATATATTTTTGGTTTTCCTAACTGGAGGTATCAATCAGAAATAAATGTAATTTTACAGAAAAACGATTATAACTTGAACGGGAAAAGATATCGAGCATATTTACCCATCAAAGTTGCATTTTTGAGCTCTAAAAGTCACCTGAAGACAACTTTTTTCGAGAAGTCTATAAAAAAAAAGATTAAAATACTGTTTTTTCAGGTACACTTAATCCAATTAGGTAAAATCAGCCAACATAAGAGCTACAGAAAAAGTTTAGAAAATTGACGTAAATATTGCGCCAACTTTGTAGAATTTGACACGAATTCACTCGTAATAGTGTAAAGTTCTTAAAAAAATTAAAAAAACCTTGTAGAACATAACACGTCAATATTCCGAGAAATGAAAAATATCTCTTTATTTTTTATAGAATGGGCCCTCCTATTTTTTGGTACCACCATAATGATGGCCTTACTATTTCGAATAATTTTAGAACAACGGGTTTTCCTAAAAAATGTAGTTTTGGCGGTAAAATGCATCTTTTTCGTAAACTGTATCTTTGACTATGTCAGTGTTTGAGAATGCTTCGGTTTTGAGCCAATGTCTTAAAAGCACAGAATCATGAAAGGGTTTGATAAAATGAAATGTTTGAGTACTTGATTTGTTTTCCATCTCCGTTGACCGATTGCCATGCTACCATGCATGAGAAAATTATTGGAGAAAATGATCCTTTCAAGAACAAATCATTGCTAAATACCAGTTTGGTTTTCGAAAGATAAAGAACAAATGATTGTTCATGTTGCTCTTTTCAGATATACAGCTGGCCTATGCGTCAAGGAACAACTGGTCTTCATATTTTGGATATTAAGGGCTTTGATTCAGTTTTATAGAAGTACTGTCAGACAATCTACGCAGTAGTGGATTACCCGATATTTTAAATAATTTCTTGAACAATTTGTTGTCAGTAAAACATATGAACTTTACTCGCACTCTGGACAACTTCCAGAAATAACTACATGGGCCTTCCCAAGGATCATGTTTAAGTCCCTTGCTTTATAATTTTTATGTTAAAGATATTGACAATTGTTTGAAGGGCATCGCACACTCAGACAATCTCTGGAGATGACGCCGTGACTCTAAGAGGTCCATGCAAATGCCATGCAAGGACCATGCAAAGTACCTAAGATAATCTGACTGTTTGGGCTAGACATTTAGGGATCGAGTTTTCACCGCAAAAACTAATTGGTTGTAGTTTACTAGGAAGCGGAATCCAGCTCACTGAAACTAAAGCTGTTGAATGATGACATCAACCAATCTTTATCTTCTAAATTCCTTGGGTCTGCGTTTGATTCCAAGTGTACCGGAAAACCCATATTGATTATTTGGGGATCAGTAAAAGGCGAATCACAAAAGGCGAACCACAGAAGGCCGAACGGCCAAAGGCGAAAATGTCTTAGCATACCACAAAAGGCCGAAAACTCAGAAGGCCGAACCACGAAAGGCCGAATGATATAAAGGCCGAATCTCAAAAGGCCGAATAACACAAAAGGCCGAAATCATTACAAAATGTTTCAATCTTTCAATAAAGAACTTGAATATCTCAAATTTACGGTTTATTTATTATGTTGCCCATTAAGAAAAACTTGTCCACGTATTTTGAAACTACAAAATACCAACAACAAGTTGAGGTATTTAACGTCAGTTCAATCGTCGAAGCTCAATCTTTCAATTCGAAAGAAGTTGTATGACGGTGTTTACAGAGTCAATTTGATTCCCTTGCATAATAGATCAACTTCATTGCAGTAATGAAAGCATGAACATACGTATAAATATTATCACTTTAAAGTAACGGAGTAATCCAACATCTCTTTTTCTTCCTTTGTGACGTAGTAATCATTATCAGTAGTATTGGGGAAATAAGTCCCCAAATCGTGCCCCTGAGCCGACGTTCTGATACTACTCATGATCTAATTGCGACATCAGAAGCTAAACAAAATAGACTTTTTTCAATTCCTGTTTTGACCAAAGCGTATAACTTGCAGTAAGCGGTGTTTCAATGCATATCATTTTCTCCCACAGAGAAACGAAACTGACTTCACAAGACTCTACTGAGAAATCACAAAAAATCCGAATATCTCTAAGGGTCTGTCTCATTTGGAGAATTAAACTGAAATTAAACTTAAAGTGACATTTTACTAAATCAAAATCCCTGCTCGCAGAGCAAGATTAATTTGACAGATATCGAATCATTTTGCATCGATGTCTTATTGGAATTGGGCGCACACAGCCATTCTTATTCCTTATTTGCTAATTTCGAACTGTCACTTTTTAAGTTTAATTCTCCAAATGAGACAGACCCTAAATTATATTAAGTATTTGAATAAAGTTTTAAGTACTAGAATAACAAAGTGACGGAGCGAGCGCGCGCGCTCCGGTCCACTTTTGTTGGTCTGCCGATTTTATTCGGCCTTTTGTGATTCGGCCTTTTGTGTTTTGCCTTTGTGATTCGACCTATGTGATTTCGGCCTTTGTGGTTTCGGCCTTTGTGCATTCGGCCTTTTTGCTTTCGGCCTTTTGTAATTCAGCCTCAGATCTGCCTTTTGTGATTCGGCCTTTCGTAGACCCATTATTTGATAGATAAATGCCGGAAAAGTATGGTTTTCTGTTCTATATCCGAACGCGGTGGGTGCTCACCCGGAACCTCTATCAAACTCTATAGGCTATTCTCTGTTTTAGAGTACGGCTCTTTCTGCTTCCTCTCTCAGAACTGATTGCCACCTAATTAAATTGGAACGAATTAATAGTTGTTTGCGGTGTATGCCTTCTGCATTCAACGCATAACATGAGCCTGAGGTGCTTGCAGAGTCACTCCTTAAAGCAACGTTACTGGAACTCTCACTAGATATACTGATCAAATGTGGGACAAGTAACAAACTTGTCTTAGAAAATTTGATAATATGCTTGAACTGATTCGTCAATCAAGATCTGAGGGTCACCTCAAACATATCGTCAGATCTTTGTCTTCTAGTTATAATCCACCTTTGTAATTCATCAACGACAGTTCCTCCATTGAATACGATCTGTCCATGAAATATGCAATCAAGGAATAGGTACCAGATCATCTTCGAAATCTTTCCATTCTCCTATTTTTTCTAAATATGAATAGGTCAATTGCAACAACAGATATTTCACTGATGGTTTCAATCAACGGATCCACTGGCTTCGGTGTCTCCAATGTAAATTCAACCACCTTCCGAAAACTTCAGGAACCTGTGTTCGGTTTTCGTTGCTGAGCTGGCAGCAATTAATCGCTTTGGGGATTATTTCCGATCAGCCCGTAGACCATTATTTCATCTTCTCGGATAGTCTCTAGTCTGCTATGACAATCCGGTTGATGAATTTAGCACGCATCTTACTTTTTACAAATGAGAGCAGATGCGTGATTTGGTCGAAGATCATTCATATTACCTTTGTATAGTCCCATCCCATTGCTCAATCTATGGCATAATGAGAAGGCGGACTTGCTAGCGTGAGCGCACAGGAAGGTGAAGTTTATGATAGACAAATCTCGAACAACGAGTTTTCATAGTTCCTAAAGTTTCTGCTCGACTTTGTCAGAAATGAGGACTTGAGTGAGGCTTCATTCTGCGTGATGTCGAGGCTTATGTCCAATCACTATTCACTAAACGCACATCGCTACAGAATAAACCTTTGTCGATAGCAACTTATGTAGGTGGAGCCGGTTACGATGGTTTCGATTGATCACGTAGTTGGTTCTGCTCGGAAAATGACGCCTCCAGAGAGCAATTGTGATACCTCCTTGTGGCCCGAGGTAAACAACCTTCAGGGAAGTAAGAGTGTATTGGGAGATCGCGATGGATTATATGCAGGCCATCTGCCTTTTCGCTTGGCTGATATCAAAGTCTAATGCCCGTGTTTTCTCTTTCTCAGTTTGTTTTCTCCGTTCGATTCTGTTTATTGTTCCGTGTAACACAAAGCCTTGGCCATCCGGAAGATGCTCCATGCCTCAAAAAATCGAGCACGACACCACGCAAAACCGTTTCCAACGTCCACGCAAAATAATTGAAACGTTTGATCCAAGACTACTCACACATGAATGTAAATGTAAGTCTACTGTTTAATTCCAAAAGAATTTCTTTACAGCTCAAACATTTTCACCCTTCAAATTCGAGTGATATAACATTTGGGAACTCAGTTCTCAGTCATCTTCAATTTCAAGTTTTTCATAATTTAATTTAAATGGAAATACACTTGATTTTGCCCTACTGGTTAGCAATGAAGTGATTGAAGGTAAAACACTTTCGTTTCAATTATTTTGCTAGCAAGGTAAAATCTGAGCAATCGAAAGTGCTTTACACTTTATTGAAGCGTGAACTTGAAAAAATTAAACATGGGTGATGATGACGGTTATTAAATCGGTTATTCTGCGTTCCTGCAGTGAAAAAAGCAAGTTCTATCAGTAGTAAGCAGGTTCCAGAAAGTAAGTAGAATCTTTATAATGTGATATACAAAATCATCAGCTACGAATTATTATAAATATTTATGCTTTTCATTATTTTATTCACAGAAACCAAATGTGAAAAATCCAATGATTGGAGCTAGTATTGCATTGACAGACGGACATGGCTTGATTTTATGGTATGAAGATGCTTGAATAATTTAAAGTTACTGTCACTATAAATCATTCATTTTAATCTTCACAGTTCTGGCGAAATCATTATCCAAAACATGAAGTTCAAGAGCAGCAGGAGATGGAAAACGGAGCGTCTGAGAACAGATGAAAAATGTCTCATTAGTGTAATGTTTCCAATGTACTAATGTAACTAATGTATGGATATATTTATTCTAGAAAATAAGTTTAACATAATAAGTTAATACAAATAAATGAAAATGTAAAATATTTGTCGAATCAAAATTTATTGTTTTAAATAGTGAAAACATTTGAATCGAACAAAAGAACAGTCGCTTCCAAAGCTTTTTTTGTTGAAAATGAATAATACTTTTGCATTTCAAACAATATCATTCAAAATGCAAAGCAGAATTTTTTTCAAGCATGTTTTCAATTTTTCAATTTTTTTGCTGTTGAAACCAATATGTTATATGACGAGTTACTGAAAGTGTTTCGCACTCGATTTCCACATGTTTGACCAGTAGGTAAATCAAGTACAAAACACTTTATAGTAGCGTGTATATTTTTTGAGTGTCAAATGCAGCTGGAATAACCTAAACCCATATTCCTACCACGTCGTCCAGAATTAGGTAATTTATAACCTTGAGTCACCACGAGAATTACGGTCTACGTCCCCTACCCTACTAACTGTTAATGATAAGATGATACTATTGTAAAATATCATACTTAAGAATAGGCTCCGCAAAGTGTCACATACGACTGAGCCTACAAATAAATGAAATGTTTAAAAAATCATCTCGAGGATTTGGTAGCAAAATCCATTTTTTATCCCGAAAATATGTCACCCACCCAGTGGCGTAGCCAGAAAATTGGTCAGAAGGGTTTTTGAACATTTTTTTGGAAAATATTTTTTAAAATGTTGCTCTGGGGAGGTTTTAGTCCAAAATCCCCCGTGGCATACGCCACTATCCACTATCAATATCAAACTATCACCTATTACAACAACGGTGCTGAGAGAATCGAATCTGTTCAACGCTTTCCTTCGATTCGCGCTTCGTAGGTACCTTGGCTGTCTCCGTTACGCCTACCGAGTAACGGCCGATGTCAATTGATCAACTTGGAGCTACTTCGCTCAAGGAGAGATGTCGACAAAGCATTATGATCGCCGATACCTGCAGGGACGAACGACCGGAGCTATGTTGGAAAAATAGACCTGAACGTCCAGCCACGCATGCTCCGTAACAGCCATAAGTTGAGCTATTTGTGGCCTACAGCGTGTCTTCAACAGAGTCGCATCACTCTTCGATTTTACGCCACACGGAGCATGTTACGCCGAAGATTTTCATCGTTCTTCGCAGACATAAACAGACGAAGACAATGACTATGCTTGTTTAAATGTTTTATACCTATTTTGTATTATCCCTTGACACCATCTTTTAATGTTCACTTTTTTCAAATACTCTACATCATTGCTAAATGTAGCCTGTTGATGCAACAACAATAAAGATTAAGATAAAGATAAATGATTGTTGATTCACATCATTAAGGGGAAAACAGTTACCTTCTTGTTTAAGGATGTCGATAAGGTAAAACAAATATATTCGTTAATTATGAAATTTATTTTCAGACAATTCAAGATCTTCTCAATTGTAAAGTTAGAGTATGTTTAAGTAGTAACCCACGATTTCTATTTTCCAAGGCAGCCGCAGTTTCCTGACTCCATGGTACATATGTTTCCAACGAGTTGGACCAAGAATGGAAAATCACAAAATACACTGTAACTTGTCTGATTTCTTCCCTTTGTACGTATCGTACACCCCTTACTGCTAAGGAAGTAGTTTTTATGGTATGGCACAGATAATTACATTCTGAATAGCGCTGAATATGTTTCTCATACCACGGCGGAGTATCGATCTCTTTCCACCCTATAATAGTACTCTATCCAGTACTGATCGAATTGCATCAAAGTCGATAATTTGTGTAATTTGAACTTCATTGACAGTTCGTGCTCATTATCCGTTCATTCATCAACTTGATGGGGATAAATTCTTCCAGCGTTTCATGAATATACCCGTGAACGAATAAAACATTAACAGTTTGTTGAATTCAGTGAACCATTTACTCTAAAAATGTTTCACACTTCCCAGCATTTTTTTTAATTTACAGGAAAATAACTTCATTTCCATTGATTTGAAATGACAACAAAGTTGGATATTTATCTCATATATAACCCACAATATGAACTATTTATATAGATCCTTGTAGAATATTACATTAGATTTTTAGTTTTAAGGCTTGAGAGGTGGCTCGAATCCATCTTACCACACATTACTCTCTGATAGTAAGAAAAAGCAAGGATGTTCGGATGAATGCGTTCGCCCATCATATGCATCAATTTCAATTTATTGACATATGTACTCTTGCCAAACTGACTTATTTCTATACCGGTAACGTGGATAAGGAACAAAACATAAGAAAAAATCCAAATAATACTACCCCATACAGCGGACTCCACATCAATTGATTTTGCTGCTGATCTGCTTCCCATTTAAAAATGCCTCCATAACGAGCCACAAAAGCAGCAAGTCAAACTTTCGCTTACATTCTTTCAATTCATAGCGAATCTTTCCGAATACTTCCCGCTCACGCCACACCTGATCATGAATACCGGCAATAGACCACATGCAGAACGTAGCATTCGGATCACGCCCATCCAGCTGGTAGCGATCATTCAGATAAAAGCGTTTCTAGCGCTTCCTCAGGAGTTTTTGTCCATTCAAGAATCTTTTACCAATACATGCAGGAAACCATGCATCTACCTTCATTGACCATCTGAATCTGTGCTGAGTTCCACAACATCGTCATGGGTTCGCGCCTTTCGAGCTGCTCTCTGCAGATGTAAGTGCGTTTATCCTCGGTGATCGTTCAAAGTTGAGCCCAATCGTATGCACCCTTCAGGTTGTTATAGTTCTTGTTGTAGTAGCAAAAGTTATCGGACAATTCTCTGCGTACAATCGATTCCTGCAGAAAGCAGCCACACCTTCAGAGTATCCTTTGCGTACTTTTACAGCCAAGATACTCCGTTGAACAGAGAGGCGAAGTGAACCAAGGAGAAAGATTTGAAAGGGCATCATCGGTGGATCTTCTTGGCATTGAATTCTCAGACGCTCTTCGACGAAACTGTCAGCATTCGAATCCTCCTTTGTATCCCGGAGTGGCCGCAAACTTCATCTACACTTCTATCTACTTCGCGTATTGAGCAGTCCACCCCAATCAATTGGATTGACCTTGAAAGACGCCTTGTGGATGTTTGATAAAGTGGAAACTGCGTCAGATATGTGTGAGATTATTGTTCACTTTGTTGCGAATTGTCCTTGCTGCATACTCTGTTTCTCCGATGTCACCCACAAGGGAACAATGTTGTGGCATTCACTTGACAAAGGCACTTCGGCCGGTAGAGATTCACCAACGTCTTCCACCCATTTTAGAGGAACCGTAGTGGGCTGAAGTCACATACAACAGCCCTGATATTGTGTTTTTTACAAAACGGAATGGTATCTCTTGGCCATTCCAGTTAGCATGTGAAAATTGATATTTAGAGATTCACATTCCTTTGATACTCCTCGAGACCTGGAATAATATAAGTTTAATGTGAGTTATGGCACGCTTCAATTGCTATTTATAATGAAGTTAATTCCAAGCCGGCAACAGACATAACGTTATTTGGGACACGCTTAGCGCTAAGGGCTCGCAGGTTGATATGATCCCACATCAAATAACGATACACTGATCGACAATCACCCTTCAGCCTTCATACAGCTGATATCAAATTATTATAACAAAGCAGTTGGTAAATAACCATTCAACATAAACTTGTAGTGTCTGATAGTCGCATCGAGGAATTTCGGCACGTGAAGCAAACGTGCAACGGAAGTTCGTTTTCAACGCCAGTTTCTGCGCAAACAAAACGCCCAATTGTCCTGCACTCGGGCATCGCGGGACATCCAATATACAACGCCTGCTTATTTTCGTCAACTTCTTTGCATCCGACAGGATCCGTACACGCTTTTCTTAAAGTCAAAGTCCAAGATAGATGGCGGTTTCATTTCGTGGTTTTGAACTGCTCTAAAAATCGTCGGTTTTGATCGATCCTCCTTCAATTTTCGGCTTCTTCTCAGCAGGCCCATCGGTTTTGATGATGCTTTCTTGGTTGTTTATGCTCATAACATGAACTATACGAATAAAGGATAGGTAACGGTTACTGACGATCAATTTTTATCAAATTTGTTGTTTCAAAGTAGCTTACCCATTCGCGACAGTTTCGTGAAATGGAAAAAATCTAAAATTTTAAAGCAAATATATATATATTGTCTTGGACAAGCAATCGACTACTACAGGAATACAACTTAGTTTAAAGTATTCCGTAGTTTTCTATATAAACTAAATGCTAATGGCAATACTTTGTTTCAAGGGCTCCAAGATTGTTCTTGCTCGCGTGCGAACAGCATCAAACAAAAACAACAGCATCAATTTGACAAAACAAAAAAAACAATAGGCCTTTTCATGTGACACACTGGGATAGTTTAGACGGTTTTCGTCGGTCGGATCGCTTTTGCATCGGTTGTCTGTTGCATAGACGCTTATTGGCTCAGTCAGAATCTACCAAAAACAAAATCATATATACGCAAAACGCAACATCAACAACAAGAATTACCAATAATACTAATGTCACTGTGGTGTATAAAATAAAAGGGGTGGTAATCCAGTTGCAGCAAAAAATCACAAACACTTCAGAAATCGCGAAATCACGCACACTTCTACTCATTTGGCGAACTCAATAGGCCACTACACGGCAGCATGATTTATTGGGGGTGTTCTCTGACTTGCAATATCCCCATCTCAGCCATCTTGATTTGTGTATGGAATTTATGCTCGTCTGTTCACGTTTAGCGCTGAAAATTAATGTTTCCCCCCGCGCTGGTTATTCCCATCTTACTGACGAAGTCGTTTAACCTACACATACGAAAGGGCCTTGCTGCACGGCAGGATGCATTTATTGGGGAGTGTTCCGACTTGTTAATATATATTAATATAATATATAATAATAATATATAATTATTAGTTCATAAGGGTTATGAGTGTTTCCACATATATGATATGCGAATTCACATAGCCGTTATGTGGGAAATGCTATACTAAAATTTATTGTGCCAAACAATGAATATGAAGAATTTTGTCAGTGTTATAGGGTATCTGTTCCTATATCAATAACAATAAGGCAATGCGCATATGAAAATAAATGCACTGATTTCTCACCCAATAATCAAGAAACATGAGAATAATTATGCCGGCTCACGTAATGTTTAATTGAAAACAGGTAACTTCAAAATAGTTTTATCACACTATAGAAGTCGGCTGAGAGCCGATGCCCACGTAGCGGTTTTAAAGTAATGCGAGTTCGGAGACGAGCCATGGCCTAAGTTTTCAAATAAAGCACAAAACAAAAAAGTAATCATGAAGGCTGATTTTACGACACCCCAAGCTACACCGATTTCGTCGGTAGTAAAAGCAGTTGGGTCGTTGACACCATTCCATCGGTGATAGAAACAGTTGATTTAGCCTACAGATAGCGAACGGCGACGGAAACGGAAAATTTGACAAAATATAGAGGCTGCTGTCAAATCTGCGCGCTTCCGTCGCCGTTCCGCCGTATTGCGTGGGGGCTGAAAAATGATTCGATGAAAAATGATTCGATATCTGTCAAAAGTCGCGCAAACTCAAAGCTATCACTTCCAGAACATCTTCGGTCGTTCGCGCGACGCCGTAGAGAACAGACATGGAGGCTCGAACAATTTCACAAACATGTAAACAAACACACCGAAACGCAACGCCATCGACTCACAATCTCATTCTGAAAACGATGGCGCTGGTATGCTCTTGCATGCATAACGACACTAGCGCACAGGCTATTTTTTGATTACGCTAGCGCTGATTATGCAGGGATAAGGACATTCCAAAGTTATTTCAAAATGAACAGTAAAAGTTATCACAACATGGCGAGTTAGTACTGACCTGGACGGACTTGCAAAGAGGAAAGAAGAGGAATCAGTTCGCGCCAGTCAACTGCTGTCACGAACTGTCAGATGCATCAGCAGCTTTTTGTGTGAAAGTATTAGCTCGAATAAAATATTCCGCATGATTTTTTTACGAAGACTTTTTCACTTAAGTATTTCAAATCATCCGTTTAGATTAATAATCAGTTATAAAGCGGTGTTTTGTTCCCGTATAAAAAAGAAGAGGTCTTTGCAGGTCTCTGTCTCAGGTAGTGATAGAGGCCTGAATAAGAGAAACGCGATAGGTATGTGCCGCCAATCGAACCGTCAAAAACAGCAGCCAATCAAGAGACCTGTAGCGCAAATAAGTTGGCTCAAATACTGAAACGGCAAATTCGATTTCATGCAATTTTTAAATAAACAAAATTGAATGTATTTTACATTTGTTTGACATATATGCACGTCATTTATAGATTATGAAATTTAATTCCATTGTTTATTAGATTCTATTCTATGTTATGTGGACACATAAAATAGCGGATTGTGAGATTTTATCTACATAAAGCATTTCTTCCTTTTCATGTGTTGTTCTTTGATGAAGAAGATTGAATTCGTGTTGGCAGAGTAATATTTTCTATCCGCGTTTCTTTATTCAGGCCTCTAGTATAGTGACGACATCGTTTACATTCATTCTGAATGTTTACATACGTTGACCTGCTTTGTTTTTTTGTATACCGTGCAATAAAAACAATCATATCCATTATGTGTGTACACATAAATTTTGACTATAGCATTCTACATAACGCCTTTGTGAATTCGCATATCATGTATGTGGAAACACACATAACCCTTATTAACTAATAACCTTTATGTGGATTCTCCTATAGCGGTGGTTTTAACACACATAAAATTTATTTAAAAATTTCTTTCGATTTTCGCCAATCCAGCTTTCCACGCTCGGTAAAGGCTGCCTCACACCTCGGAAAATTTTCCAGCGGATTTTGAGCCCGTGTATTTTAAATGGGGCCGGATTTTGATTTTGTCCAAATCTGAAAACATCGCATATGCAAAATGCATGGGGAAAAATCCAGAACCAAATTCCCGAGGTGTGAGGCACTTATGGCGTGGTAGTATGGGATTGGTTTGACACTAGTTGAGGAAAACTCACTGGCGAAAAGGCCTTTTTCTCTTCCCTCACCAGGAACGCCAGTGAGCTTTCATCCAGCTAGTGTCAAACAGTACAGTGACCGATTGATTTTTACCGAAGACGGCTAATAACAAGATACACAGATACACATACTATTGCCTGATTATCTCAAAATTGCACGCGGCGAACCCTTCATGAAAGGTACGGCCGCGCTTTCTGCACCCCGTATTGATTCTATGGATGAATAGCATTGGGTGTATCGTTTGGCGCGGCTGCATTTTCGACAGTCATTCGCCGCGTGAAGTTTGTAAAGTACCCATTTGGGAACACTACAAACGCCGCGCAGTGTATCATATCCAGAAAATCTGACACATATCTGAAGCGCACTCATCGGGTCACGGAAACACTAAGATGAAGTGTTTGTGTGAATTTGTTTCGACAGCGCGAGAACTAGAGAGCTTGCTAAAGGCTAATCCATCTTCTTCCAGCAGCATAAGATTTGTTTTCATCGGAATACGTTTCCTGCTTGAAATTGAAACACAATCAGACAACAACCAGTACTATTAGTGAAAATAAACAGCACGTTCGGATTCCTAGCTGATCTGCTGCCAGTGGATAATAAACTCAAATAAGACATTTTTTAATGAATTAATTTGAGTACATGCAATCAACAGAACAACATGAAAGCTGCTAC
>NC_085140.1:166876449-166985842 GCF_024139115.2 Armigeres subalbatus
ATGGACCAATTATTTGAGCTGAATTCAAGCAAAATAGAATATAGAATATATATATGTCTTTCGATCGGGTTTGATGAGTAAAACTCGAAAATCTATATCCGACGCCATTTTGAAATTCAATATGGCCGCCATATGGACCAATTGTTTGACCTGAAACCATGCAATATGGGTGTTTATCGATCGGGCTTGATAAGTGGAACTCTAAAATCGATGTAAGACGCGAACTCAACGTAGACTTACGTGTAGTGCTATAGTGAATGCGGGATTCGATCAGCATTTTGTGCATGATCACGCCGGATGGTTTATAACCGAATCTGGGCAATTTACTATAAATAAGGAAATTTTATCACTACCTGGAAAAATTCAAATTTTCAATAGTTTAAAGCTTTTAATCCATTGTTTTCAATAGTTGGGCAAAATCTTAGAGTTCGTCGATCGATCGATACCAGAATATCCAAAATCGGTTGGAAGACGGCCCATACTTCCTGACCACTTTTCGTGACGTTCACAAATTTGAATCCGCAGGATGACTTCCCTGTCTTCCCGAAAGACGTAAGCATACATAATCTATACATAAGCATATATAATCAATACTTGTTCAAATCTGGTCAAAAAATAATTTTAAAGCTAGAAAAACAAAATTCTAAAAAGGTGAAATTGATGAAATCGCGATTTTAAATTGTTTTCCTGAAATGTGTTCAGATCGGTTTTAAAAAGTAAAATAGGGTTTTTGAGTAAAAGCAGAAATTTTGGCATTAGAGGGTTGGGTAAACTCTAAAGAATAGCGTCTGTTTAAAATATAAATAAGACATAGCTCGTAAGAACAGTCAATGATTAATATAATGAAACCTTCAATCTCTGTCTTTTCAACTATTTGTTCTGTCGACCTTTTGACTCTTAGATCTTTTATCCTTTCGACCTTTTTTTATCCTTTAACCTTCTGTATTTTCTTCTTCTTTCTTTTCCTTTGACCTCTTTGCATTTCGACCTTTTGTCCTTTCGTCCTTTCGACCTTTCGTCCTTTCGACTTTTTGTCCATTAGACCTTTTGACCCTTCGACCGTTTGTCCCTTCGACCTTTTGTCCTTTCGACCATTTGTCCTTCGTCCATTTGACCTTCGACCTTTTGACACAGATTTTCATACTAGAATATAAACGAGGATGAGGACCACCCACCGATCCAAAGCAGTTTTGATATTTTCTGCGGAATGAACGCCTCTTCGTGAGATTCGGTTCAAAGCAGTGTTGGGAAAACTCAAAATCTCAAAACTCAAGGATGAATCAAATCAGGCGTGAGATGAAACCCACCGTTGAAAAAAACTCATAAAAAAAACATTACAAAGTTAAATCATCCGTTTCAATGAGAGCAAGTTTTATTCATTTTTGAAAGCAGTAAATTGACGTTCTTCACATATAACAGTAGATATTTTTGCATGTCTGCACAAAAATTGCAGCCCGATTGGTTTCAAACGCTTTTAGGAGCAAATTATTATTTCGATAAGTGAGTGCATGAGAAACTCATGTGCAATACAGCTCAAACGAGAGCGCTCAATGATTGGAATTTGTGAATGATTTTGCCAATCAAATATTCCGAAGACTCATCGATAACACATTATCCATTCAGTATACATAAAGACTATAGGATCCTGAACTGAACTTTTGATAGAAGAGAGACCCGTAGTGTTATAAGCCAATCGACTCAGCTCGACGAACTTAGATGATGTCTGTATGTGTGTATGTATTTGTGTGAATACATTTATGTGTGCATGTGTACAAAAATGTGAACAATATGTTTTGGTATTTAGAACTTTCCGATTTGTTCGGCGCGGATTGTGGTCTACTTGTTTCCTATTGAAAGTCTTGGTCGACCATTGTTGCGTTCCAGAGTTGGGTATTGAAAAAAAATTGTTTTTCATCAAAGACCAAAAACCATTTTTATTATGTGTCGAGAAAGGCACAAACAACGCTAGGTGGAATAATCAAACGAACACAATTTAACGTGAATTGATGAAAATAATTGAATTTACCTCCCTACAATGCAATTTTGACCTCACTTATGTTTTTTGAAATTTTGAAATCTTTCATACAAAAAATATTTCGAGCGGGTTTGTTGGGGTAGCAAGAATTTCTGGCAATTTTCTAGAACATCAAAAATATCACATTATTTTAGATAATATTCCAATACACATTTTGTTTGCATATATACCTTCAAGTGTCAAAGTAATGGCTGCATTCATACCACAGCTTAGACAATTTAAATCCCAATTGATCCATTTTCTAATTCCGCGTAGTAATTTGCTTCTACAATTTTCCATTCTACGATCCACGCTTCCCACAATCCACACACTTCTATTGCTATGCGGAAGCAGCCCCAAGGTCACCGCATTTTTTATTTCTCTCTATCTTTCGCCTACTCCACCGAAACAATCCGAACACCTTCCATTTGACATGGAAACGGAACGGTCGATGGATGCACTTCATGTGAATAATTTCGTCATTATAACGAAATCGTTATTTCCTCCCCAACGTCACCCTCAAACAGCAAAATATCGCAATGATGCCAATGTAGGCGTCATACCTGGGTACTTGTCTGCGGTGGTGAAAAATTAGATCCATTTTCATTATGCTCTTCGTAAGCTGTACTGCTGTTCGCTCCATTTCTGAAACTGATTGAAGGGGGTCGCTATATTACACATATGCTGTATTTTTGTTCATTTTGACATCGCTCGTATAAGTCAAACCTTCTCTATATCAAGTCAAAATATTTTAATTTTGTTGGACTTTTTTTTTAATTGAGTGTTACTTTAGTACTACAGTCGACTCTCTACATCTCGATGTTCTATATCTCGATATCTCTCCCTATGTCGATGGTTTCCTCAGTCCCTTCAATCAACATACATTTGAGCTTCCTACATCTCGATAACCTCCCTATCTCGATATCTTTCTATCTCGATGGATTCTGATCATTTTTTGTTCAGTATCACTGTCACTGTCCTTATGTGGATATGCTCAAATTTTTAGTCTACTAGACCATCTTTGAACAATAACAAACACATCAACAACAGAAAACGACATTTATTTTGTTGTCGTTTTTCATAACAACGAGCTTTTTTGGATCTAGTACCCATTTCAATTTTCCTTCCATTCCTCGATCTCTCCCTATCTCGATGGTCCTTCAATATCGAGATGTGGAGAGGCGACTGTATTACTACTTAGTTTATTCATTACATTTTTGCGAATATTTGTCAAAGATGTACCTTAGTTGAGGAACATTCGGAACAGTACTGGAAAAGGTCGTGATCGTCATAAGACAGAGAGCAAAACGCCTTTATCTATATCAGGCGACCAAATGAAAGAATCGTGGGTTCTTTGATCAATTTCGCATGACAGGCAGTCATGAAAGGACGTTCAGCTTTATTTTAAAATTAAAATTTCCAAGTTATTTTAATAGATATATGCGAAGAATAGTGACTAGTCGATAACTTAATCATACTGCTTCAATTCATCGAGTTGAAAGTGGTAATAAACACAAAAATAAAGCAGATATTGCACAATTTCATGCCCTGTCACGGAACAAATATTTTTGAGATTTTTGTAGCATGCCATTCATTCTTCACGTTTCTATAGATATTGAAAGGGGCAGATATGTAAACATCGTGTGACATCTTTCATTGAAAATGAGAAATTACAGTACTGATTCGGAAACGAAATGTGATTACTTGCAACAACTAGAAATGTGGAGAATTGGTTAATCGAACTTGGTTCGTTTTTGCAGAACCCCTACCATGTATTGATATTTATTATTCAGGCACTTTAGACTTTCGTTTATGTTCAAAACCCGGTCATGAGCATGCCACTGAATCGGAAGAAGTCGAATGACAGACACATGTTGAGCACAGTAGGTAATTGCACATTAATCTCATGTGAAAGAATCGATTCGTCATTGGACAATCGTTTCCACCCGTAGCGCTTCCATGGCTTGAATTATTCGTTAAGTTTCGATGCGACGGCAATACTTCACGCGAAAAGATAAGCGCAGATTTAAAGCACAGCTCAGGGAATAATGATACGACTCGATGCTATCGTAAAAAGTTTTGGCAGAAGCTTACCATTAATTATGTTGAGTTAGGCTACATTGCTACTCGAGAATATGTAAGCAGATGAGATTTTGATTGTAGGCACTTTAAGCATTTAAGTTGTATGTTTCGTTTGTTTGATTTATTCTTTACAGTCAGTGGAATTACGGAGTTTTTTTTCTTATACAAGTAGAGGGAAGGACCACATGACCCATTAATACTGCAGTAACAACTAGTTGCATCGTTATTTCTTGAGGAAGTCCTATGCAATTAAACCCTTGCCGGAAATTATTATTATTATTATTTTTATCCCCATATTTAATTTAACAAATATTTATGTAAAAAGTTGGAATCTAAAGCTTTTATTAAAATTACATGAGTTCTGTATGGTTTATCAAGTTATCTTTCAGTATATCATAAAGGCGGCTGCAAACAACAAATCAAACTCAGTCGGATATTGCTTTGAAATAGAACGTGCAGCACTACAAATAGAATTGAATGCGCTTGAAGTGAACTCTAGCCCACGGCTTAACTATGTACCTCTACAACAATTCACTCTATCGGGTTGGAAAATGAGGTTTTGTGGTTATAAAATCGTTCTACTTTCGGTACCGGCTCATATTTCACCCAAAGCCACCTATCGATCCTTTACCAGAGGAGCGGTTACAACACACAGCTCTCTCGGCGGTGCGGTGGCGTGACAATTTTCCCAACTCATTCGCCAACACACCATTTCACTTAAGCGCTCCGTTCGTTGTCACCACCCGTAGGTATATTGGCATCCAAAGCCCCAAAGCCCAGAGGGAAACGACGACTGTGTCGGACGACGGCCTGCAAACATTCGATTTCGCAGCTCACTCTCATTTCGACCCATTTATTTCCCACCCGTCCGTGTGTAGCCGTAGGTTCGTTTTGTTCAAACTCACATCCATTAGTGTGTTCATTTGTGGAAAAATAGTTTTTACTTTTGTTACATCCAGCACTAGCAGCCATGTGCGATTTTTTCATGACAACAATGGTTGTGGTTTCCAGTAGACTACAGTAATCCGTAGTTCGTGATGACCTAATTTGACTTAGAATTTGTGGTTTGCGTTTAAATTGTATCTATGAATAGAAAAGGGTAAACAGCATTGGAAATTGGAGCACATATTATAAGAAACAAATTAACAGAGGTAGCCAAAATGAGATTTTTAAAATACGTATTCTGGCAAAATTAGTTTTGTTCAGAAATGTTTAAAAAAGATGTTCATTTGTTTGCTGCGTACAATACTCGGAGGGAAACTAGAAAATGGTGTGTGGCGCAGACGCATGAATCATGAGCTGTATCAAGTATACAAAGAAGAATGATGAATCGCATAAAATACGCAGACTTCAGTGGGCTGGTCACTTAGTGCGAATGTCGAAAGAAATAATAGCGAAAACAATATATAGGAAGCAGCGATTCCGTGGAAGGCCACGAACACGCTGGCTGCACGCGGTAAAATCAGACCTGGAGACCCTGAACGTTCGGGGAAACTGGAGGAACGTCGCCCAAGACCGACGATTATGTAGCTCTACAATACGCCAGGCATAGGTGTATCGACGCTGTAGCCAACCAGGTAACCAGGTAGGTAATAGATAGGAGGGTCAAAGGAGAAAGGAGGGAGGGACATGTTAATAAAACGAACGTTTTTACATACCTTTTAAACGCATGGGTCCATTTAAATCAAATTTGGGACACGTACTCTCAATCCTAAGAGGACGATCATATAGGAGGTGGGTCATTGCAAAAATTGGAGGTGGTTACGAGGCGTGGGGTTTATATTTTAGAAGATAACAACTTCGGTAAAACTTCTAAACCCCTTGACCGATATCCTCAAAAATAGGGACATACATCATTCACCATAAGCAGACGATTATAGATGAAGTGGGGGGGAGGTGAAAAGGAAGAGTAAGATGTACGAGATCAATCATCAGTACGTCAGGCGTGAAAAACGTAAGGCATATATACGATGGGGTCTCCAGTTTGCTTTGCGTGCAAATGCGTAGGATTGCCAATCCTGAGATGGCGAGTTCGATTCTCGGACCGTTCTACAATGTTTTCGGGTTGGAAATTTTCTCGACACCTTGGGCATAGTGTATCCATTGTACTTGCCACAGAAGTTAAATACTCATGAAATGGTGGGCATAGGATGCTCATATTTGCTTCATATTTGGAATTAATAACTGTGGAAATGCTAGTAGAATACTAAATTGAAAAACAGGCCTTGGGCATACTTGAAATTTCCTTTTCTTTAGTTAAGCTATAGGGCACTGCACGGACTGCTTTGTCTCTTTCTTGCTGCATAGAAATTAGAAAACAACAAGGCCAGTAAACGTCAAAATTTATGAGGAACGAAAGAGAAAGAGATGTTTCCGTGCAGTGCCCTATTTGAGATTGTGAAATTCCCCGGAAACCAATTCTTATAATTGAAAAATTCCCAAAAAAAATAACATTTTCCCGAAAATAACATATTCCCGAAAATAACATTTTCCGCAAATACCTATCATATAACTAAAAAACGAATTGACATTTCGCCCGGAAATGATAATTCCTCCAAAAGGCCCTTCCTTAGATAAAAATTCCCCTAATATGACATTTCCCCGAAAATAACAATTCCCCGAAAATAACAATTCCTTGGAAATGACATGACATGAAAGTTTTGGTAAACATGTTTTTCTTGGTAATATAATTTCATAGAACATAACCCGAATTTATTTTTAGGAATTATTGTTTTAAAGATTGTACGACAATTCCCCGAAAACCAATTCCCCGAATGCAATTTCCCCGAATGCAATTTCCCCAAATAACAGTTCCCCGAATGTAACATTTCCCCGAATGTAACATTTCCCCGAATGTAACATTTCCCCGAATGTAACATTTCCCCGAATGCTTCTCTTCTTTTTGAGTACGGCACAAAGCGATTGGAGAATTTCTGATCCGGAGGTTGCGAGTTCGATTCTCGGTTCGGCTTAGGATGCTTCCGGGTGAGAAGCATTTTCGGCTCTTTGAACACAGTGTGTCTATTGCACTTTCCACACAAGACATTCATGCAACTAGCAGGCACGGGAAAGCTTTCAATAACTGTGGAAATGCTAGTAGAACACTAAGTTGAAAACAGTCCAAGGCGAAATGAAGAGATATTGCTTTCTTCAAATGTATTAGTATCCTTGGTATGATGAATTCATCCTCCCGGTTTAAAGCAAAAGGAAGTGACAATGTCTTCTTCAAATGAACACATTTGCCCGGTATAAGGCAAAGAGGATAGATAGTCCCTTCTTCAAATGAACTCGTTTGTCTAAAATAAAGTGAATCAATGAGACAGTGCCTTTTTAACTGATCCCGTCTACCCGATGTAAGGAGAGGAGATAAGAAGGAGATAATGCCTTCTTTATATAAACTCGTCTATCCAGTATAAAGCGTCTCGAGAAAGAACGTCTGTCCATAATAAGGCAAGAAGAGGAGATAATTCGTTCACTATACGAGCGCGCTTGCCAGATATAATAAAGGATTGATAAGGAGCAATTATATGTTTCAAAACTGCTGCCATGCTACACTTATCCAAGAAAAAGCCAATTTTAGAACAATCTGAAAAAGCCTAATGCTATTCTGCGAAAATGAATTCGGCATTATTTTTAAAGAAGGAATCACATTCACCATTGCATTAGTCCGGGCAAACGCAATATTTTTGTTTAAAAGGATTCACATCAACCATTGCCTCAAACTTCTTAAGAAGGTATTTACAGGACAGGGGTTTAATTTCGGAGGTAAAATTTTTTATCAAAAACGCTTTCATGCGCAGTTGCCATTTGCGATTCTGCTTTTTAAAAAACACAGCCGTTGTACTGTTATAGATCAAAAAGCACCTTGGAAATCACTCTACCCTAATATTTCTATAATTTAAAAACACATCTTGGAGGATCAAGAACATCTAATACTACGAAAGGATATTGAGCTGATAAGCGTAGCATAGTTACGGCGTACTTTGTAGATTGCACGCTAGTGTCCTGTTTTTCTTTTGAAATCTTTATTCAAATTGTTATCAGACATCGTAGTACGAAGAACAAGTGATTAGTGAGGCGCAGGAAAAAAAATGGAGCAGAACGATATGCTGAGGTTTTATGAGTCTGTCAATGACGTGCGGAGAAAGACAGCGCCATCTCTCGTCATGTGCAACGACCAACAAGGAATTTGCTGACAGATAAAACTGAAGTGGCTTCCAGGTGGAAGCAACACTTCGAGACTTTGTTGAATGGAGGATGTGAAGGTGCATCGGTGAGCAGAATAAATATTAGCGACGATGGACAAGCTGTGGAGTCGCCTACACTAGATGAGGTTAAAAAAGCTGTTGAAGAGCTGAAAAACAATAAGGCTGCGGGGAAGGGCCAGCTCCCGGCTGAACTTCTCAAACATGGCAGTGAGCAGCTTTATGAAGTTCTGCACCATATTATGTCGAAAATATGGGAAGACGAGGAATTGCCTGCTAGCTGGTTGGACGGCCTCATCTGCCCTCTCTTTAAGAAAGGGCACAGACTGGAGTGCGCCAATTACCGAGGAATAACTCTCCTTAATTCGGCGTACAAAATTAGGTCCCGTTTTCTGTTCAACAGATTGAGACCGCTTGAAGAGTCCTTCGTCGGTGAATACCAGGCAGGTTTTCGTGAGGGCCGATCAACGACGGATCAAATGTTTACCCTGAGACAAATCCTTGATAAATTCAAGGAGTACAACTTGCAGAGACATAATATGTTTATTGATTTCAAGTACGATTCAGTGAAACGGAATGAATGATAGCAAATTATGCTAGAAAATGGTTTTCCGGCGAAACTGATACGGCTGATTCGTATAACGTTGGATGGATCGGAATCAAGTGTAAGGGTTGTGGATGAAATATCGACGTCATTTGTTACCTTAGATGGATTAAAGCAGGCTGATGTGCGCTCGACGGAGCGATTAGAAGAGCTAGTGTGCAAACAAGCGGTACCATTATCACAAAATCGCATATGCTCCTGGGATTTGCGGACGATATCGATATCGCCGTGCCGTGGAAGTGGCTTTGCGCCTTTTAAGAGGGAGACAACGAGGATTGGACTCACGAACAATACCAGTAAAACGAAGTACACGGTCGCTTGCAATCAGCGTGGGTTCATTAGTGGTGGTGGTAGCGAAATAGTGCTGGATGGTGAAAAATTTGAAGTGGTAGAAGAATTTGTGTATCTTGGAACATTAGTGACGTGCGATAATGATGTTACCCGCGAGGTGAAAAGGCGTATTGCAGCTGCAAATAGGGCTTATTACGGACTTCGTAACCAGCATAAGTCCCGTAGTCTGCAAACGAAAACAAAACTCGCGCTGTATACTACTCTGATTCTGCCGGTGGCTTTATACGGCCATGAGACATGGACGTAAAAGGAGGCTGATCGGAGAGCTTTCTGAGTGTTTGAGCGTAAGGTGCTGCGGACCAATACTCGGCGGTAAATAGTAGAACGGTATCTGGCGGCGTCGGATGACTCACGAGTTGTCCCAGGTGTATAAAGGACTGGATGTTATTGCTTTATACATCACGGCAGACTACGGTGGGCTGGTCACGTTGTTCGTATGCCGGAAGAATGTCAAGCGAAGATAATATTTAGTAGAGAACCCGGAAGAGGCCGCAGGCTTCGTGGAAGGCCGCGTACACGATGGCTTTTTGCAGTTGAAGAGGACCTGAGGGCGCTCAATGTTCAGGGCGACTGGAAGCGATTGGCCCAGGATCGAGTCCAGTGGAGAAGGATACTCCATTCGGCGTAGGTTCATCGAAGAGATGTAGTCCATCAATCAATCAATCTAATCAGAAATCAAGGAAGGTGTGAATCAATCTATGATCAAAATCACGAAAGCGAGGATAACTACTCTTGGCCACGCCCATCTTCACCAAAGGATATTAGACAATAAGACACACTTGAACGTATCTTTAAACGCTGCTTTTACAGTCGATTGCGAAGATGTGTTTGTAAGAGGTATTATGTTTTCGGGGAATTGTTCCATTCGGGGAATTGTTACATTCGGGGAATTGTTACATTCGGGGAAATTACATTCGGGGAAATTGCAATAGGGGAATTGGTTTTCGGGGAATTGTCGTACAATCGTTTTAAAAAGTGATATCTACCTTCTTTTAATCATTGGATGTACTCCAGCCAACCTTTTAATCTTCTTATTAACTGAGGAATTATCAACAACAAAACACGATAACAAATTGGAAATTCCAACAGCTATGAAATCAAACTGGTAATCAATCCTCGACAAGGCCGGGGACATACAACTAGTAAAGCATGAAAAAAATCAGGATTTTCGTATAATTCCTACTAAAAAATTCGAAGAATTCCGCGGCAATTCCGAAAAAAAAATGCCTTGAAAATTTCGAACTATCTCGCGTGAATATTCGACAGAAAAAAATCCCGAAGAATATTCCAACGCAAAAACTCCGGAAATTAAAAAATGAAGAATTTTTTGAATATGTTTGCGTTATTTTTGATAATGGGATACATACACTGAAGTTGGTTTTGGCACAGTTGATCAGGGTTTGTATTTTTCGTTTTGATGAGGCGAAATCAAGCGATTGTTGGGTCGGAGGAGAATCTTTTTTGTAGCTTGTGGTGAAAAACATCTTCTCACCCCAACCTGGAAGAAAAACGAAAATCGTGCACACTTGATGAATTTCTTTTTTCGTTTCATCATTTTTATGCCTCACTCAGTTTTCGCAAAAATTTTTGGAAAGCAACTACGGAAAAAATTTTGACCGCAACGGGATTCGAACATAAAACATCAACGAAATTGACAGGGAAATTGACGAAATTGGTGAGGGAAGATGGCCAGAGTGGTGCCCTGAGGGACAAACCGACAAAGACAAGTACGCCGAAGTCCTGAAGTCCATGCGATATGCCGAAAGTCTTTCGGCACTGGGTGAGGGACTTTGGGACAGAAGGTCGAAAGACAAAAGGTCGAAGGACAAAAGGTCGACGGTCAAAAGGTCGAAGAGACAAAAGGTCAAAGGGACAAAAGATCGAAGGGACAAAAGGTCGAAGGTACAAAAGGTCGAAGGGACAAAAGGTCGACGGGACAAAATGTCGACGCGACAAAAGGTTGACGAGACAAAAGGTCAACGCGACAAAAGGTCGGAAGCCCAAAATTTAAAAATCTATAATTCTGTACACAAAAAAGTTAAAATATACGACAACAAGTTTGAAAACATGTTTCTGAAAAAAAATCTAGCTTATTACATTTCCCAGAGATTTCTCCTTCTTTTATTTCATGGGCAGTTCTTTAACCAATTTACAGTGAATATACAGGAGCCAGGGCGAGCATTGTATGATTCTTATTAGTTCACGGGACGATAAAATTGAATAATTAGAACTTGTTAGATCGTGCTCTTGCTACACGTGTCGCTTCGAATGCATGTTTGAGTAAAACACGTTAGTTTTGGTATCTTCGAGTCAGTATCGTAATGATGTAATGAATTATTTCGCAGCTAACCAACGCGACTTCCTATACTTTCCTATAAATTACATTCCGATGTCGATCATGGAGATACAGAAGATTGTCAGTCTCTTGTAGCAATGTGTGTCCTCCTTAGCCGTGCGGTAATATGCGCGGCTACAAAGCAAGACCTAACTGAGGGTGGCTGGGTTCGATTCCCGGTGCCGGTCTAGGCAATTTTCGGATTGGAAATTGTCTCGACTTCACTGGGCATAAAAGTATCATGTGTTAGTCTCATGATATACGAATGCAAAAATGGTAACCTGGCTTAGAAACCTCCCAGTGTGGGGATGTAATGCCAATAAGAAGAAGAAGAAGTTATTGGTTTTAATTCAACGTAGGGTGGTCTAACCGGTATTACCGAAACCGGTAATACCGGTATTACCAGCCATTTTTTAGTACCGAAAATACCGGTATTAGAGACGGAAAATACCGGTATTTTCGGTATTCTTAATTTTTCTGTCAGAATGATAAATATCGAATAGTTTTCACCTACATATATCAGCTGAACTACATGTAATTGATATCCCATAGATGGAACAAATATTTGGTTACAAGCAGTAACCATACGTGTTGGTTTATTCTTTTAGCCATCTGTCAAACTGCGATTGATTTTTTTCTCAATGAACATTGTTTACATCGTCGAAAATTTTCCCGCAATATATAAAATTGTAAATAAGGTACGTGCCGTAGTAGTTCTTTTCCGTAGATCATCTGTGAAAAAACAATTTATTGCAAAAATATGTCCCAACGGATCTATGAGTTGCAGCTTTAATACCAATTCAACTCCAGTGGTGATTGTTTGGTGGCTGGTGAAATAATTCAAGCCCTCAAATCTGTTCAAGCTGCTGTGGATCTTTTCTGCTGTGAGTTCTGCACTCTATATAGAGCTGGCGTGGCCCTCCAATTTTTGTTGGAACAACTAGAGGAACAGACGGCTTTGGCAGGTTTTGTTTGAAGACACTATAAACAAAGACGGGAAATGTTCCAATTGGAATTCCAAATTTACTGTCAGTGCTATTCCAATCGAGCAGAAGACCTGTCATTCCAAAAAATCACGCAGAACATTTGGTAAGGGCTTATTTTACTTCCGCAAATAAACATGTTTAAATTATTGTTGTAATATTTTTGGATCAATGTAGCCTAATAAACCCCTACAAATGGTAGAAAATGACTCTCAACTTGTTTATATTGTATTTGCTATCTGATTTGCGTGGGTTTAAGCGTTACTTTACCGTCATTTTTTAGAAATTAAGAAAATCACTTACACCAATTTGAAAACTTTATGCAATTTGAGCAGTGTTGCGCATTCAGGGTTGCCTGTCGAATTATTTGCTCAGGGATCAGATTTCGCGTCTTTGTATATAGTGTCTTTAGTTTTGTTCTATTATTGGCAGGGGGGTTTTTGTCGACCGAATTTTATGAAATTTGGCCACAATATTCTTTGATATGCAAAAATGTATTATTTATTCAGACTAAGGCCGAAGTGGCCTGTGCGGTATATAAGAGTCTTCTCCATTCGGCTCGGTCCATGGCTACACGTCGCCAACCACGCAGTCTACGGAGGGTCCGCAAGTCATCTTCCACCTGATCGATCCACCTTGCCCGCTGCGCACCTCGCCTTCTTGTGCCCGTCGGATCGTTGTCGAGAACCATTTTCACCGGGTTACTGTCCGACATTCTGGCTACGTGCCCGGCCCATCGCAGTCGTCCGATTTTCGCGGTGTGAACGATGGATGGTTCTCCCAACAGCTGATGCCATTCGTGGTTCATTCGCCTCCTCCACGTACCGTCCGCCATCTGCACCCCACCATAGATGGTACGCAGCACTTTCCTTTCGAAAACTCAAGTGCGCGTTGGTCCTCCACGAGCATCGTCCAGGTCTCGTGTCCGTAGAGGACTACCGGTCTAATTAGCGTTTTGTAGATTGTCAGTTTGGTACGGCGGCGAACTCTATTCGATCGGAGCGTCTTGCGGAGTCAAAGTACGTACGATTTCCAGCCACTATGCGTCTCCGAATTTCTCTGCTGGTATCATTTTCGGCAGTCACCAGTGAGTCCAGGTACACAAATTTTGCTACCACCTCGATTTCGTCATCATCGATGCAAATTCGCGGTGGGTGGCTGACATTGTCTTCTTTTGAACCTCTACCTATCATGTACTTCGTCTTCGACGTGTTGATGACTAGTCCGATCCGCTTAGCTTCCCTCTTCAGTATGATGAGGGCTTCCTCCATCTTCTCAAAGTTACGTGCCATAATATCTATGTCGTCAGCGAAGCTGGACGGACTTATTGAACATTGTACTACTCGTGTTAATCCCTGCTTTTCGTATTACCCTTCCAAAGCGATGTTGAATAGCAGACACCAAAGACCATCACCTTGCCGTAACCCTGTGCGGGTTTCGAAGGGACTCGAGAATGCCACTGAAACTCGAACTACGCACATCAGCCGCTTTGATCAACTTTATCAGTTTATCCGGAAATCAGTTTTCGTGCATTAGCTGCCATAGCTGGTCCCGATCGATTGTACCATATGCGGCTTTGAAGTCGATGAATAGATAATGTGTGAGAACGTTGTATTCGCGGCATTTCTGCAGTACTTGGCGAATGGCGAACACGTGGTCCGTGGTGGAGTGTTTGCCCATAAAACCCGCCTGGAACTGCCCCACGAACTCCCTTACAGTTGGTGCTAGTCGACGGCATAAAATTTGGGAGAGTACCTTGTAGGCGGCGTTCAGCAATGTGATTGCGCGGTAGTTGCTACAATCCAGCTTATCGCCCTTTTTGTAGATGGGACACACGACACCTTCCATCGACTCCTGCGGCAAAACTTCCTCCTCCCAAATCTTGGTAATGACCCAGTGCAGCGCTCTAGCCAGTGCCTCACCACCGTGTTTAAATAGCTCTCCTGGTAGTTGGTCAACCCAGGGGCTTTGATGTTCTTCACCCGGCTAATGTCCTCCTCGATTTCCTGGAGATCCGGAGCCGGTAAAATTATGTCCTGCGCGCGTGCTCCTAGGTTCATCACAGCCATTTCCGTCTGCCACATCGCCATTTCGGTGTTCTTCGTAGTGCTATTCAACATCGCTTTGGAAGGGTAATACGAAGGCAGGGATTAACTGAGCGGTACAGTTTTCAATAAGTCCGTCCAGCTATTTGGCTTCACCGACGACATAGATATTATGGCACGTAACTTTGAGAAGATGGAGGAACCCTACATCCGACTAAAAAGCGAAACTAAACGGATTGAATTAGTCTTCAACACGACGAAGACGAAGTACATGATAGGCAGAGGTTCAAGAGAAGACAATGTGAGCCACCCACCGCGAGTTTGCATCGGTGGTGACGAAATCGAGGTGGTAGAAGAATTTGTGTACTTGGGCTCACTGGTGACTGCCGAAAATGACACCAGCAGAGAAATTCGGAGACGCATAGTGGCTGGAAATCGTACGTACTTTTGGACTCCGCAAGACGCTCCGATCGAATAGAGTTCGCCGCCGTACCAAACTGACAATCTACAAACGCTAATTAGACCGGTAGTCCTCTACGGACATGAGACCTGGACGATGCTCGTGGAGGACCAACGCGCACTTGGAGTTTTCGAAAGGAAAGTGCGGCGTACCATCTATGGTGGGGTGCAGATGGCGGACGGTACGTGGAGGAGGCGAATGAACCACGAATTGCATCAGCTGTTGGGAGAACCATCCATCGTTCACACCGCGAAAATCGGACGACTGCGATGGGCCGGGCACGCAGCCAGAATGTCGGACAGTAACCCGGTGAAATTGGCACCCGCCAACGATCCGACGGGGGCACAAGAAGGCCGGGTGCGCAGCGGGCA
This sequence comes from Armigeres subalbatus, assembly GCF_024139115.2. NCBI lineage: Eukaryota > Metazoa > Arthropoda > Insecta > Diptera > Culicidae > Armigeres > Armigeres subalbatus. The sequence continues at coordinate 166,891,900 of NC_085140.1, forward strand.
AGGTGGATCGATCAGGTGGAAGATGACTTGCGGACCCTCCGTAGACTGCGTGGTTGGCGACGTGTAGCCATGGACCGAGCCGAATGGAGGAGACTCTTATATACCGCACAGGCCACTTCGGCCTTAGTCTGAATAAATAATAAATAATCGTAGTGCTGCCGCCACCTTTGGATCACCTCACGCTCGTTCGTAAGAAGGTTCCCGTTTATTTTCTTACACATATCAGACTGCGTCACGTAGGCCTTACGTGAACGGTTCAACTTCTCATAGAACTTTCGTGTATTATTAGCGCGGGACAGTTGCTCCGTCTCTTCACGGTCTCGATCTCGGTCTCGATTCCTGCTGGCGCTTTTCCTCCGAAAAATCGAGTTTTGTCGGTTCCGCGCCCGTTAATATCGTGCCTCGTTTGCCCTCGTGCGGTGTTGCAGCAATCTCGCCCATGCTGCATTCTTCCACTAACTGCTGACATTCGCCGTCATATCAGTCGTTTCTCTGATCCGGCGGCACCGTGCCAAGTGCAGCGGTTGCGGTGCTACCAATGGCGGATCGAATATTTCTTCAGCCATGCTCAAGAGACGCTGCGCCTAGCTGCTCTTCCGTTGGAAGTGCCACTTCCAGCTGCTGCGCGTATTCTTGGGCTAGTCTACCGTCTTGTAGCCGCCCAATGTTAAGCCGCGGCGTCCGACTTCGACGCGTGTTGTACACCGTCGAGAGTTTTGAGCGCAGGCATACTGCAACGAGGTAGTGGTCGTAACTTTGCGTAACTTTGCGTAATAAACTCTAATCTTCTCGCGGTTTTCAGCATAACATTCTGTATTTAATTCTACAAGAACTGAATGAGTATCATGGTTCTTGATCGTAAATTGTGCCTTCTAACTGCAAATCACTGTTTTTAGATGTTTCTGCATACATTTTTCCATAGAAACTTCCAACGAGTTTAGCACCGCCCAAACGTTGACCGATTTGGCTGAAATTTTGTCCAGAGCATCAGGGCATCAAATAGAACCGAATAAGAGGGCGGCCCATCAAAAAATTTGAAAAAGTGTTTTTTGAGCCACCCTAATATGCATATTGCATATTGGTGGTAGAATTTTTTTTAGAAATAAGTGGTTTTGGGTTCAAGTCAAGATTGGGTTATCGTTCTCTCGAACAGTCTGTAGGTTGGTTATCTAAATCGCTCAAAAGGGTCTCTTATATTACAATTTCCTTGTGCCCAGATATATAAACTCCATTATAAAGACATTCTAAGTTGTTGAAAACATGGCTCAATCTGACCCCTATTTGGCCAATTGTTATCCCCGATGACGGCACCTACATCATAGTTTTGCTTTGCATAGTATTGGCTTTTCAATTTTAACTAATTTTGTAATTTCGACCTTTTGTCCCTTCGACGTTTTGTCCTTTCGACATTTTGTCCTTTCGACCTTTTGTTCATTCGACCTTTTGTCCCGTCGACCTTTTGTCCCTTCGACCTTTTGTCCATTCGACCTTTTGACTTCGACCTTTTGTCGTTCGACCTTTTGTCCTTCGACCATTTGTCATAGATTCGGGTGAGGACGTGCGTGTCAGACGCACTAGGGCAGGTAAACTGATCCTGGTGCTGAAGCGTGGAGCACAAGCGAGCGGAAAAGCCTACAAAAGGCTGGATTATGGCAGGATGCCCTGGGTGAGGTCCTTGCCCAGACAACCACGCATAAGAATGCACGATTAAAATCGTTTACCGATCCAAGTTTCATCAAAATCGCTTTGCGGTGCGAAGCTCATCAGTTTATTTATAAATTTTCCTGCGCAGTAGGCTATTTTACGAGTTTTTCAGTTTTGTTTGTTGACATCGCATATGACTACGAACAAACTCAAATGAAATCGGATTATCTGTCAAACAGAGTTTTTATTATCACAAATTACATCGCAATGTATATCGAACAATCTCGCTTAAAAATCGCGCACCGATCTGACGTTGCACGGTAGTGTATCTGATCACTACCGTGCAACGTCGGATAAAAATTACATATATCGCCAACACTTTTATACGTAAAAGCGTTTTCGCGACTGGTATGCGATGACATTTGTGCGCATAGGCATCGCGGAGCAGAAAAACAATTATATTATGCATGCATTCTGGTTGTCTGGGTGGGCACCGAGGTGTAAGCAGCTGGACGAAGTCACCGAGGCAGAGGATCTCGTCTCCGCGATTAAGGTACAGTGCGGGACAGAAGTTGAGCGGACTTCTGTACGACTTAGAGGGGGGCCCTTTGGCACGCAGGTAGCTTGGTTCAAGTTACCAGTCGCGGACGCCAAAAAGGTCCTGGCGGTCGGTAAACTGAAGGTTGGATGGTCAATATGCCCAGTAAGCATGTTCCAACCACCTTTAGTCGAAAAGTGTTTAAGGTGCTTCGAGTCCGGCCACAAATCATGGGAGTGCAAGGGGCCGGACCGTAGAAACCTTTGTCAACGTTGCGGTGAAGAAGGGCATTTTGCGCAGGCCTGCGACAAGGCACCTGAGTCTTAACTGTGCTAGTAGGAACCATGTCCGTAATCGTGTTATGGGTGGACCAACTTGTCTTTATGGTGGTGGTAATGAGATAACGCAGTACGGATAGCACAGCTGAATTTTAACCAATGTGCAAGTGCTCAGCAGCTGCTGTGGCAGTCGGTTTCCGAGTCGGAGACCGACGTCGCCATTCTTGCGGATCCGTACCGTGTCCCGGCCAACAACGGCAACCGGGTCGCGGACGGGTCGAATATAGCGGCGATTTGTACCGGTTTCCGGTCCAAGAGGTCGTACCCACGGCTACCGAAAGTGTTGCCATAGCAAAGATTATCGGGGTGTTCTATTGCAGCTGGTATGCCCCACCACGATGACCAATAGAGCAATTCACCCAAATAGTCGACAGGTTATCGGCCGACCTTATAGGCCGGAAACCGGTTGTCATCGCGGGTGACTTCAATGCTTGGGCAGTGGAATGGGATAGTCGCTGTACCTACCAGAGAGGTCAGGCCCTAGAGGTTCTAGCAAAGCTGGAGGTAGTGTTGGTCAATGACGGCTCAGCCAGCACATTCCGCCGGAATGGGGTCGAGTCGTTCATTGACGTAACGTTCTGTAGCCCTGGCTTGACCAGGGGACTGAACTGGAGAGTCGACGAGGGCTACACCCATAGCGACCTTCTAGCTGTCCGCTATGAGGTCAGCCATGGTGTGCAGCAACCTAGGTCGACAAATTTTCGTCAGATTCGTGGGCGGAAGGCCACAAGCTTCGACGGCGAAGCTTTCACCGCGGCTCTAGGACTGGAAGCACATACCGAAAGTCTAACCGGGGATGCGCTGACAGCTGTTCTGTCACGCGCCTGCGATGCCAGTATGCAGAGGAGGGCCTGCCTTAGCCCCAGGCGAAGGATGCAACGAGCTCGCTCTGAGCAGAACAGGCATGTACGCCGCTTAACGTTCAAAGCTGCGAAAATGGTCCTTATCAAGGCCATTAGTAGCAGTAGATGAGTGTGTTTTGATAACCTTTGCCAGAACGCCAACGCTAATCCTTGGGGCGATGCCTACAGAATAGTAATGGCGAAGACCACAGGTGGGCTACAGTCGGAACAGTCGCCGTCCAAGGCCACAAGTCCCTGGCCTCCAGCACCGAAAAGTGCCACCGAAGTGGCACCGGTTACGAACGAAGAGTTGCTTGCGATGGCCAAAACCCCGGACACGAACAAAGCTCCGGGGCCCGACGGAGTGCCAAACCTCGCTCTAAAGGCGGCGATCATGCCGAAGCCTGACATGCTCAGGACAGCTATGCAGAGATGCGTGGACGAGTGTAATTTCCCCGATAGGTGCAAGAGACAGAATCTGATGCTATTGCCGAAGCCGGGGAAACCACCCGGCGACCCCTCGGCGTATAGACCTATCTTTCTGCTGGAGGATCATCCTCAACAGGCTTACCCTGTACACTGAAGGTACAAACTATCTGTCAAGCAATCAGTTTGGGTTTCGTAAGGATAGGTCCACGGTGGATGCTATCAACTCAGTGGTGAAGACTGCGGAGATAGCGATACAACGCAAGCGGAGAGGAATCCGGTTCTGTGCGGTCATGACGCTAGACGTCAAGAATGCATTCAACAGCGCAAGCTGGGATGCCATAGCGCTCTCGTTACTCCGGTTGGGTATTCCGGTGTGCCTGTACAACATTTTGGAAAGTTACCTCCAGAATCGCGTACTTCTACTTCTTCTTCTTCTTATTGGCATTACATATCCACACTGGGACAGAGCCGCCTCGCAACTTAGTGTTCATTAAGCACTTACACAGTTATTAACTGCGAGGTTTCTAAGCCAGATTACCATTTTTGCATTCGTATATCATATCGTATATCACGATGATACTTTCATGCCCAGGGAAGTCGAGACAATTTCCAATCCGAAAATTGCCTAGACCGGCACCGGGAATCTAACCCAGCCACATTCAGCATGGTCTTGCTTTGTAGGCGCGCATCTTACCGCACGGCTAAGGAGAGTCGCGTACTATTATACAAGACCGATGTTGGTCAGAATTATGCCTGTATCACCGCAGGTGTCCTTCAATGGTCTATCCTGGGCCCGGTGCTATGGAACGCTATGTATGACGGTGTTTTAAGACTGAAATTCCCTCCTGGTGTAAAGATCTTTGGCTTTGCCTATGACATAACGCTAGAGGTTTACGGAGAGTCTATTGTTGAAGTGGAATTGACGGCGTCCCACGCGATCGCCATGGTAGAGGAACACCATAAAACAACGGTGGTTGTTTTTTTTTTCGTCTTTATTAAAGTGATTTTTTATATATCAATAAGTTCATCACTAGACGGTGGTTGTTGTTAACAGCCGTAAGTCGGTACAGGAGGCGGTGGTTCGCGTGGACGACTGCACGATCAATTCTAAACGGAAGGTGACGCTCCTTGGGGTGATGATCGATGATGAACTTCGGCAGTCACGTTGATTACGCCTGCAGGAAAGCTTCAAGAGCTATTGCGGCATTATCAAGGATGATCGCACATAGGTTGATGTGTCTCAGAGTGATAACTGCCTACCGCACGGTTTCACGGGACGCAGCTTGTGTTATCGAGGGGATGCTGCCCATTGAGCAAGCCATACGAAAAGACGATGAGAGTTCCAATATGCGCGGAACCAGAGGAGCCCATAAAGCCATTAGTATTAGGATCCCTGCAGGTGACATCTTCTTCTTCTAATTAGCATTACATCCCCACACTGGGACAGAGCCGCCCCGCAGCTTAGGGTTTTTTTTTATTCTTTATTAAAGTGTTTTTTTAATCTACAGATTAAGTTCAACACCGCGCAGCTTAGTGTTCATTAAGCACTTCCACAGTTATTCACTGGGAAGTTTTTAAGCCAAGTTACCATTTTTGCATTCGTATATCATGAGGCTAGCACGATGATACTTTTATGCCCAATCCGAATCCAATCCGAATTCCAATCCGAAAATTGCCTAGACCGGCACCGGGAATCGAACCCAGTCACCCTCAGCATGGTCTTGCTTTGTAGCCGCGCATCTTACCGCACGGCTAAGGAGGGTCGCTGATGATGCAGGTGATACATACCAGATAAATAAAACCACGTTGATCTCATAATCCGCGTGAAACAGGAAAAAAATGCGTTAAAATCAAGTTGAAAACGGCGCATTTTTTTTAAGAAGCGCAGATTTTAAAACCCGCGTAAATAGCGTAGATCCTGAAATTCATGTAAAACGCATAGAAAAAACGTGTAGAACACGGAAATATAACAACGACATAACGAATGCAGAATATAATGGAAAAATAAAAACCATCGAATTTTGTCAACATTAAAATTTCGAACGTGTAGCAAAAATCAAATGGGGTCTGCAATTATTGTAATACCTAGTGGTAAACTTTTGTTTTCTTTTCTTTTTGTATGCGTGACATCATATTTTGCATTTCGATAGATATGTATGTACTTCGAACGATTTTAAATACCCAATTGCAAATGTTACGAAATGCCACACTGATCTACATCTACGAATCTGTTTCACTGACAAGGAAATGGCAAGCAAAACAAATCTCCAAACAAAACCCCCAATGAATAAGTGCAATGCATTTTGCCAATAAAACGTTCCAATGGTATTCTCACTTCGCAACCATGAAGAAAGATAGATACGAGGCCAAATAAAAGCGAAATCCGACCATTACGAACTCGGGCAAATGGGCTCACACGCATAAATGGCAAACACATGAACCCATCCTCCGCGTTGTTTGCCATCCATGGCTTTCGATAAACAGAAATTGCTCTAACCGATCGGCATGCTGCATGGCGATCTCTTCACCACCACCGGCGCGGTATCATCAGCTGATAGCTTCGCGAAAAAACGTATGTGCACAGCATCAAACTGAAGCGAAACGCGTTTAAAGTGAGGAGGCAAAACTGCAAAAGATGGACCACCAGCACCGCCGCAGCAGCACTCTATATAGGTACTGCAGGGTAAATTTTCTTTCTGACCATAATTTGATTATGTAAACACTTTTTCGCCACTTTTCTCTATCTCTTCGCTCGATATGGCATAGCCTCCGTATACCACAGCACGCGGATGCTGCCTCAGACCTGTATGATATTGGACCGCTCGGTGAGCTTGGAAATTAAAAATTTCATAATTGCATCGACTATTATCCGCCGTTTACCAGACATGCTTCATCTATGCTTTAATGCATTTTAAAACCGTATAAATTTTCTTGGTGATGTTGATGCTTTCTTTGTTTAGAAATTTATTTGTAAGACGACAAACGATTAGAATGGGTATACTGAGTGGAGGAACTCTTGTTCAATAGATTTTAAGTCAACAAAAAATATTTAATAGTTCTGTATCTACTTATAGAATAATGAAAATATGTTGGTGTTATGTAAAAAGGCGATAAAACGATCCTTTTTAAAATAAAAAAAACTGAATAAATATTCTGTTAACGTGTTATACTAGATTTGTATTAAAGCTTCATTAACATTTAATTAATCATAGGGAAGGGGCCTTCCTTAGCCTAGCGGTAAGACGCGATTGAGCCCAATCCCTTAAAAAGTTGCACCTTAAATACACAGTTCAAAATCGAAGATCTCTCATTAAAAAAAATATCCCGTACAGCACATAACCGTTGTTTAAACTATTATGCTTTAATTCAACAACGTAAATTAAAGATTCTATTTTGAGCTTCTATCACATTAACAATCAGCATTTTTCCTTGAACTCGGTTCGATAAACTGTTTGACTATACGCTTGACGTAACCCAACCACATGTACAGCAAGTGTGCAAAAAAAAAATATTTTTTCACATTGACAGATTAGCTGAACAGATAAGTACAAAGCATTCTTCGGGACCAATGTAACGAAACTAATATCAATGTTCTTGGCTCAGGTCACGAATCGTTAAACACACCTTGTGTGTCTTATTTATGAGCTTCATCATAGAATTCTGCTGCGGCTGATGTTACCACGCGGAAGGTTCGAGATCCTCTTCGCCGCAAGTATTGGATATAATTGCCATAGCACAGTAATTAGGTTGAATTACGATCCTACTTTCAAAATAAGCAGTAGATAATTGTTCTCTTTTCATTGTGATATTGAGTATTGCTCTTCTGATTCGATGTATTATGTAGTGATTTACAATTTACGTAACGTTGTTGTGGAGCAGGGACGGGAATGGTTGACATTTCTTTTTACAATTCATCCTGCCATATGTTACCAAAAACGGCTACAATACTTTTTCGGAAATTGACGTGCAAAAATAATCAAAACAATTACTAACTAAATCCAATGTGAAACTTTGCATGCAGTGCCAACGAAAGGGAATAGGCATCTATTTTATTAGTAAAATGACTATTGCTCCATTAATAGTGTCACGCTACTGTGAGATGCCAACCGTTCGACTCTGAGATAGATTGACGTTGCGGATAAGTCAATCCCTCGATTGGAGCCCCTGCTCGGACAACGACCTTTTCAAGAACACGGTCTGCGTTCACCATCGCTGGCATCCCGTCGTCGGCACAATTCCGTTATCGTCTTCAAGTCCCATTTCCATTCGACGATCTGCAACGACGTTGCACGCTTGCCACCATTCCAGGCGTATTCTTGCATTGACACGTGGCCAACACCAAGTACAAGTCGTCGATGGTGGCTCGCAGCCCGACAAGTATCCCGCTTGCCTCAGCCACCGTTGGCGTCCCGTCGATACCAGCCGTCACCGACATCAGGTCAAGCCCGAATCCCAAGAACCCTGCTTTGCCATCTCTCGCGTCCCATTTGAACCAGCCCGTTACCGATATCTAATAAACCACACTACCCGATCGAATCCGGCCCGATACGGTAGTCACATCAACGCCACCCTGACTCCACCGTGACAAGTACTAATGCAAAATTATGTTTCGGAGATCGATCTCCGCAAGTAAGCATGCCCCATATTTGAGATGGCCGCAAGAAAACTAGACCTTAAATTATGTAGATTAGGAAAAAAAAATTTCAAAATAATAGATAATGGGGAAGGGTCGTTCGGTCGAAACCCATTCGGCCGAAAGCCATTTGGCCGAATGCCACTAGGCCGAAAGTTGTTTGGCCGAATATACCATTTAAGCAAACAGACCATAAGGCCGAAAGTCATTTGGCCAAAAGGGTCGTTTGGCCGAAAGAGTTATTTGGCAGAAAGGGTAGTTTGGCCGAAAGGATCATTTGGCCGAATGGCCATTTAGCCGGAAGGGTCATTTGGCCGAAAGGATCGTTTGACCGAAATGGTCATTTGACTGAATGGCCATTTAGCCGGAAGGGTTCATTTGGCCGAAAGGGTCGTTTGACCGAAATGGTCATTTGGCCGAAAGGGTCATTTGGCCGAATAGGACGATGAGAAATGAAAAATGAAAAAAAGAGAAATTAGGAGTAAGAAGAGAGACGTCTCAATTCACATTTCTTATTTCTCACTTCTCGCTATAAAAAGTGGGTAGTGCAAGATGAGTAGCAAGACGTCTCACTACTCATTTCGTGCTTCTTACTTTTTACCGTGAGAAGAGAAAAATTAAGAGTGAGAAGTGAGACGTCTCTCTTCTCATTCCTTATTTCTCACCAAAATCTTTCTCCAAAATCTAATAGGGATACATTGTTTGGTGTTGAGGACAAAATGTTGTTGAGCTGTGTTAGTGGTGCAGGATGGTGACAAATTTGTTGTAGAAGAATGTGTGTGTGTACCTAGGAACTCTAATGACGTGCGATAATGATGTTGCCCGCAAGGTGGAAAGGCGTATTGCAACTATGAATAGGGCTTTTAACGGACTTCGTAACCAGTTTAAATCCCGTAGTCTGCGAACGAAAACAAAATTTGCGCTATATACTGATCTGATTCTTCTGGTGGCTTTGTACGACTATGAAACATGGACGTTAAAGGATGCTGATCGGCGACCTGTCGGAGTATTCGAGCGTAAGCTGCTGCGGACAACACTCGGCGGTAAACACGAGAATGGCATTTGGTGGCGTCGCACGAGTTAAACCCCGTTTATGAAGGGCTGAATATTGATAATCTTATACAACACGGCAGACTACGGTGGGCTGGACACATTGTTCGTATGCTTAGCTTTGCTTGATTGACTGTACCCATCGTAGTTGCTAGTCGAGATTGGCCGAGAAACAACAAATAATGCACAGTTCACCAATTGAATAGTTTTCTCGGGACTATAAATCTATTCTCACTGTACAGTGTACACGCTTCGGAGTTTCTTTAATTCAAGACCAATAACAATGCCGGCCACGTCATCACAGTCAATTAGGATAAGGGGAGGAAAATTAGTTCGACACTCATTGTTACAAGAGACCGAGGAATCCTCTGCATCTCCATGAGCGCACTGGAAAGGAATCATATGTTAGTTGGGAAGGGAATATATCGGAAATCGCCTTGGTAAGCGACTAATTACCTCTTTTGATCGACGTCACATTCGCAATGATACAAAAACAAAGACTGATTAGACATCTTAACCACTTCGCGACGACCAAAACACGCACTGCACTCGCCTGTTCTTTCTTTATTTATTATCACATGACTTACAAAGTCTTATAAAATGTCAATATCGTTATAAAAAATAGTTTTAAAACAAATAAGTACAGAATGGTTCTATGCAAAATTATAGTATTCTTTAACGGCCTTCTTGTACAATGCTTCCGAAGAAATATGTTTTGTTATCCATTGGTTGCGCATTCCAAATAGTCACTCCTCTCACAAAAAAGTGCCGCCATAGAGTGATGAATTATTACGAGGAATAATGAAGTCCCTTGTTCTGCGTCCTTGAAATGTCCTCAGCTTCTCAAACAGGTAGGGTGGGGCGCGCCGCAGATATAGAAGAGTTGTACGTCGTCAGCGCTACGTAACTGTACGACTGTAACATGAAAAATTGTGGAAATTTCCAAACCTGACAGTTATTGTAAGACTAAACATTAGACAAGGAACAAACATAATATTTTTTCCCTGATGAAGACACCAACCCCGTGTCGAAACGTTGGACAAATATAAATCTTGTTTCAATCCTTAAAGACTGCGTAGCCGTTTAGAGTTAAAATAACAATAAACAGTCGATCATTCGAAAGTACATCTATTTTTATTTATTTTTTATTAAGGTGTTTTTTAATTCTAGATTAAGTTCAACACCGGAAAGTTCCTCCAGGAATTCCTCCGGAAGTTCCTCCAGGATTCCTCGGAAGTTCCTCCAGGACTCCTCCGGAAGTTCCTCCCGGAATTCTTACGAGAGTTCCTCCGGGAATTCCTCCGGAAGTTCCTCCGAATTCCTCCGGAAGTTCCTCGGGAATTCCTCCGGAAGTTCCTCCGGAATTCTTCCGGAAGTTCCTCAGGAATTCCTCCGGAAGTTCCTCCAGGAATTCCTCCGGAAGTTCCTCCGGGTATTCCTCCGGAAGTTCCTCGGAAATTCCTCCGGAAGTTCCTCCGGGAATTCCTCCGGAAGTTCCTCCGGAAGTTCCTCCGGAAGTTCCTCCAGAAGTTCCTCCGGGAATTCCTCCGGAAGTTCCTCGGAATTCCTCAGGAAGTTCCTCAGGAATTCCTCCGGACGTTCCTCCGGCAATTCCTCCGGAAGTTCCTCCGGGAATTCCTCCGGAAGTTCCTCAGGGAATTCCTCCGGAAGTTCCTCCGGGAATTCCTCCGGAAGTTCCTCCGGGAATTCCTCCGGAAGTTCCTCCGACAATTCCTCCGGAAGTTCCTCCAGGATTTCTTTCGGAAGTTCCTCCAGGAATTCCTCCGGAAGCTCCTCCGGGAATAAGACAAATAATTCCTCTGGAAGTTCCTCTAGGAATTCCTCCGGAAGTTCCTCCGGGAATTCCTCCGGATGTTCCTCCGGGAATTCCTCCGAAAGTTCCTCCAGGAATTCCTCCGGGAATTCCTCCGGAAGTTCCTCTGGAAGTTCCTCCGGGAATACCTCCGGATGTTCCTCCGGAAGTTCCTCCGGGAATTCCTCTGGAAGTTCCTCCGAGAATTCCTCCGGAAGTTCCTTCAGAAATTTCTCCGGAAGTTCCTCCGGAAGTTCCTCGGAAGTTCCTCCGGAATTCCTCGGAAGTTCCTCCGGGAATTCCTCCGGAAGTTCCTCAGGAATTCCTCCGGAAGTTCCTCCGGAATTCCTCCGGAAGTTCCTCCGGAATTCCTCCAGAAGTTCCTCCAGGAATTCCTCCGGAAGTTCCTCCGGAATTCCTCCGGAAGTTCCTCCGAATTCCTCCAGAAGTTCCTCCAGGAATTCCTCCGGAAGTTCCTCCGGGAATTCCTCCGGAAGTTCCTCCGGAATTCCTGCGGAAGTTCCTCCAGGAATTCCTCCCCGAGCAGCACACATGTTGTAAACGAGTTCATATAACTCATATATGACCATATTCAGTCATATATGAGTTACTTCAATCAAATTGGTCTGAATAGTGCTGCTAGGGTCCGGAAGTTCCTCCGAATTCCTCCGGAAGTTCCTCCGGGAATTCCTCGGAAGTTCCTCAGGAATTCCTCCGGAAGTTCCTCCGGAATTCCTCCGGAAGTTCCTCCGGGAATTCCTCCGGAAGTTCCTCAGGAATTCCTCCGGAAGTTCCTCCAGGAATTCCTCCGGAAGTTCCTCCGGGAATTCCTCCGGAAGTTCCTCCGGAATTCCTCCGGAAGTTCCTCCGGAATTCCTCCGGAAGTTCCTCCGGAAATTCCTCCGGAAGTTCCTCCGGAATTCCTCGGAAGTTCCTCCGGGAATTCCTCCGAAGTTCCTCCAGGAATTCCTCCGGAAGTTCCTCCGGGAATTCCTCGGAAGTTCCTCCGGGAATTCCTCCGGAAGTTCCTCCGGGAATTCCTCCGGAAGTTCCTCCGGGAATTCCTCCGGAAGTTCCTCCGGGAATTCCTCCGGAAGTTCCTCCGGAATTCCTCCGGAAGTTCCTCCGGGAATTCCTCGGAAGTTCCTCCGGAATTCCTCCGGAAGTTCCTCCGGGAATTCCTCCGGAAGTTCCTCCGAATTCCTCCGGAAGTTCCTCAGGAATTCCTCCGGAAGTTCCTCGGGAATTCCTCCGGAAGTTCCTCGGGAATTCCTCCGGAAGTTCCTCGGGAATTCCTCCGGAAGTTCCTCGGGAATTCCTCCGGAAGTTCCTCGGGAATTCCTCCGGAAGTTCCTCGGGAATTCCTCCGGAAGTTCCCCCGGGAATTCCTCCGGAAATCCTCCGGGAATTCCTCCGGAAGTTCCTCCGGAAATTCCTCCGGAAGTTCCTCCAGAAATTCCTCCAGGATTTCCCCCAGGAATTCCTCCAGAAGTTCCTCCGGGAATTCCTCCGGAAGTTCCTCCGGGAATTCCTCCGGAAGTTCCTCCGGGAATTCCCCGGAAGTTCCTCCGGGAATTCCCCGGAAGTTCCTCCGGGAATTCCCCGGAAGTTCCTCCGGGAGTTCCTCCGGGAATTACTCCGGAAGTTCCTTCGGGAATTCCTCCGGAAGTTCCTCCGTGAATTCCTCCGGAAGTTCCTCCGGGAATTCTTCTGGAAGTTCCTTCGGGATTTTTTCCGGAAGTTCCATCGGGAATTTTTCCGGAAGTTCCTCGGGGAATTCCTCGGAAGGAACTTCCAGGAAGTTTCTTTGCGAATTCCCCCGGTAGTTTCTCCGGGAATTCCTCCGGAAGTTCCTCCGGGAATTCTTCCGGAAGTTCCTCCGGGAATTTACCGGAAGTTCCTCCGGGAATTTACCGGAAGTTCCTCCGGGAAGCTCCTCCGGAAGTTCCTCCGTGAATTCCTCTGGAAGTTCTTCCGCGAATTTCTCCGGAAGTGCCTCCGCGAATTCCTCCGGAAGTTCCTCCGCGAATTCCTCCGGAAGTTCCTTCGGAGGAATTTCCGGAAGAACTTCCAGAGGAATTCTCGTAAGAACTTCCGAAGGAATTCTCGGAGGAACTTTCGGAGGAATTCGCGGAGGAACTCTGGGCAGTGATGGGAAATGTCAAAAAAATGTCATGGGATTGCTATTACTTATTTGCTAATAACTTTTTTCAAACGTTATTTACAATACCGATTTTGTGATTAACATGTAATGCTCAAAGGGTCCTAGAACTTTGTCAAACAGATCATTGTTCTCAATGCAAATAGTGAGCCATGAGAGCGAAATTTAAAAAATGTCACGGAATGTCATGACATTATTGTCAGTTGACACTAATTCGGCTCTCACGCCGCCAATTTCAGTTTCAGATGCATGACCTATTAGAAAAGTTTTAGTATCCTTTGAGGGCTTTATGTTTATATAAAACATACGATTCTAAATTACTTGTGAAAAAGTTAATAACAAATAAGTCCCCTGACATCGACATGACATTTCCGTCACTGCTTCCGGAGGAATTTGCGGAGGAACTTCCGGAGGAATTCGTAGAGAAACTTCCGGAAGAACTCCCGGATGAATTCCTGAAGGAACTTCCGGAGGAACTTCCGAAGGAATTCCTGGAGGAACTTACGAAGGAATTCCTGGAGGAACTTCTGAAGGAATTCCTGGAGAAACTTCCGAAGGAATTCCTGGAGGAACTTTCGATGGAATTCCTGGAGGAACTTCCGATGGAGTTAATGGAGAAACTTGCGAAGGAACTCCTGGAGAAGCTTCCAAAGGAATTCATGGAGGAAGTTCCGAAGGAATTTCTGGACGAACTTCCGGAAGAATTTCTGAATAAGCTTCTGGAGGAACATTCAAAAGAATTTGTGGAGGAACTTTCGAAGGAATTTCTGGCTGAACTTCCGTTGGAATTCCTGAAGGAATTTTCGGCGGAATTCCTGGTGGAACTTCCGAAAGAATTCCTGGAGGAACTTTCGAAGGAATTCCTGGAGGAACTTCCGATGAAGTTCCTGGAGAAACTTCCAAAGGAATTCCTGGAGGAAGTTCAAAGGAATTTCTGGACGAACTTCCGGATGAATTTCTGAATAAGCTTTTGGAGGAACATTCAAAAGAATTTCTGAATAAATTTTCGGAGAATTCCGGGAGGAACTTTCTTAGGAACTCTCGGAGGAATCTCCGTAGCTAGAAACTTCGAAGGAAATTCCAGAGGAATTCCTGGAGGAACTTTTTTTACTTGTCTTATTTATTATGTTCATCTTATTTGTCTTATTTGTCTTGTTTGTCTTATTTTTCTTATTTACACCAGCACCACTGTTATTACCCAAATCCTTTCCAAAGCTTATGTGGAAACCTTGTACAGAAATTCTCTCACGATATTTTCTAATGTTGTTCTAGAAACGGCTCATGTTTTCATTTTCCAAAACCAGCTGGAGTTTGTTTATTTTGATCTCCTCATTGCGTGATTGGTCTCGCCGAACCACTGCATGAGTGATACATTTCTTCCCCATTTTTGCCAATTCCTTTTGTTCTCCGTTTACGGCAAATACTAAAGCAATTCTCGCTTAACTTTTCAAAAGGTCCAAAGTAACATTTTTTTCATGAATTAATTTGAATAGCGTAATCAACAGACCAATATGAAAGCTTTTGAGAATTGTAAACTGTATAATGATGAAATAATTTTGACGACACTGACAGCGTCATTCTGGCGGGCTGAATAAGGGTTGCTGACATTTAAACATCTTTCTCTAAATTAATGATTTCGTGTGTGTTACTTCTACGTGATGAGAAAACAGAACTGTGCAATAAAAATCCTATTCGACTAAATGCTGATGTCATATTAGAAATTTGGTGACAGTACTCGTCGATAGCAAAACCTTCCGCACGCGATGGCATATGAGCAAGTCAAACCACCTTCCTTTTGCCAGTGGAGATATATCAGCTTCCACACTGATATTCTTCCCTCCCCCTTCATACGGGAGCTTGGCAGAAGGAAGGTCGTGTGATATATAGGGGAAACTGGACACACGTGATCCCCGGGGACACATGATCCCCCCCTGTTTTCTCGAAACCTAATAAAAATTTTATATCACTGATATGTATAAACAGATCCGTTAGACAGATAATTGAATTTGAGTAACATTTGATGTTAGTTCCTTTATGTATATGGGTTTTAGAAAGGTTTTATTATTTTAGCGTTCTCAATTCTTTTTTTCTGCAAAGGTAAAAAGTTTAATAACTTTGAATATATCCAACCAAAACGTGTCAAATTTTTACTGGACGTAGTTTTATTATTGCAGAATTGAATAAACCCATTAAATTGATTATTTTCCATTTCACAATGAATGGAGAAATAAACCAAGACAAATACTCAACATGGACACACTTGATCCCCCACAGTTTGGACACACTTGATCCCGATATTGCATATATTAAGGCGTTTGTTGTATTCCATTGCATTTGCACATAATTGTAATACATACAACTAATTGATATATTATAATTACTTACTATTGATTTAAAAGTTTAAATAGATTTATTTACTTCCTTCAATTTTATCATCCACGCACATGCGTATTTGAGGTTGCCAAAATCCTTATCACATTACCTCGAACAAAGTGTAGTTAAACACATTTAACTTTGATGAGTAAATTAATTACCATAATGTTCAACCTAAGATTAAATGAAGTTTTGAAAATACTCAAGAAACCATTGGGTGTAAAATTAGTACTGTTAGATCTACTATTCAAATGTACTTTGTCTTTTAAATAGGGTAAGTTTATTAAGAATCATTATTTTTATCGTATTTAATCGCAAGTCTTCCTGTCTGTCTTCCTAAAGAACTTCTAATAATAGGCTAATCCTACCGCTTCTATTCAGTATTTTGAAAGAAATCGCATTTGTATACAAATAATATTTACATAAATATAATGTTTCAAGCATGCGTGACAGTACTACATTGATGTATGAAGTCACCAGCCTGGTATGATCACGTTCGTGGTATTGGTAGTAGTCTGGCGACCGCGATGCATCACAGACCTTTTTTGTTGGTTCCGAAATAGGCACTCTGGGATATTTAGCACTGGCCATGGGTTTTGAAGTGCGGCTGATTTTCAAAATTGGAAACAGGAAAATTAAATTTTAAAACAACACTATATCTAATATTCATGTATCGACCTTCCAGTTTTGGTATCATAACTGTATCACAGAGAGATCCTCTTGGAAACATCATGGTTGTCGCATCTGCCTTTCAGTGGAGTGGATTGATTGCATACATAATCATCAGCAAGGCAACTTTGTTGATAATTGTCACTGTTACTCTATGCGAGAACCAATATATTATTATATTATTATATTACTAGTTTATTTGTGGACGCAGTAGCGCCCGTGGCCTGTTGTCTGTGATTTTTTCATCAAATGCTGTGTCTGGTTGTCTAAGGTTGTCACTGGTTTTGTTTTCTGCATCTGATAGTAAAAAAGAATTGAAGTGTCAAATATTTTATTTTTTGTAAGAATTTCCCCGCATGCTGCGTCTGGTTGGCTAGTCACCGGACAGACAAACAGGGCTATTATATATAGTATATAGTATTATATTATATTTTTAATTTTTGCGCGACTGTTTTTACGTTAGACTATGAAAAAATGTTGGAATTTGAAAATTAAACAATTTGGCCTTTCATCACACTTGAAAGAACCTTAATATGTTGAGCTCATAAAGGGATCATTTCCCCCCGATATGAGGATCAAGTCTCCCGCAAGTTTTGAAAATGTCAAATTTTCTATCTTTTAGAAAAATCGATTTTTTGATAACTGTCATGAAAAAATAATTTCTTCCAATGATGTTTTTGAATATCTAATTAAATTGGTCATCAAGTCCATCTTAAATCATATAAATATAAGCATTTTACATCAAAAACCATCCGAAACAAAAAGTGGGGATCATGTGTGTCCAGTCTCCCCTACCATCACAAATATTGCTCTCCGCTCGCTTTCAAATCGACTTCTATAAAAAAAACATTCTTCATGCCTGCCGTATCCTAACGGAACTATCAATTCTATACTTTCGCCTCTAATGCTATCATGAACATGTACGTCCAAGTTTGGAAGATGATATTAGCATTTCCATATCATTGTAAATCTTTCTCTTTCAAGCGCGTAGGCAGGATAGGATTTGTTTTCATCGAAACGTTTCCCGATGAAAACAAATCCTATTCTGCTTTTGTCCTGAAAGAAAGATGATTAAACGTCAGCAAGCTCTATTGGACAATTTTCTCTACAAGGAGTGCTACCACGTGCTTTTTAACAGAAAACCCAGAAAGACCTCAGGTGTCTGAAGATTGAATCTTTGTGTCCGAAATATGAATCCAACTTCGCCGGTGTCCAAGGTTTGAATCAAACAGTAGCCGAACATTTTCATAAATTGCAAACATTTTTCCCAATATCTTGCATATATTATTTACGTAGTTCAAAGATGAATAAAATACTTAGTGATTGCAATGGTGAATTAAATGGTATGATTTAAAATGTGAGTAAACAGGATGATTGTATATCAGAAAGTGCTTAAGCGTCCGAAGTTTCAGTTTGCACGGTATTCAATTATTTTAGCGGCGACCAAAACACGCTTGTTCGATGGCTGGACACGTTGTTCGTATGCCGGAAGAACGTCGAGCGAAGATAATATTCAGTAGATAACCCGGAAGAGACCGTAGGATTTGTGGAAGACCGCGTATATGATGGCTTTTGCAGTAGAAGAGGACCTGAGGGCGCCAAACGTTCAAGGCGACTGGAAGCGATTGGCCCAGGATCGAGTCAAGTGGAGGAGGATACTCCATTCGGCGTAGGTTCATTGAGAAGCTGCTGCGCATCAAGTATCATTCATTAGGTGGCTTAATGAATTGCATGAGTATTTTCGAATGATTTTCCCATATTATGTAATATACATTCTTTACATGTAGAGTCTGATCTGCTAGTTCTCAATAAAAGAATAAAATAATTTTTCAACAAAGGATTGCTGGAGCTTTATAAAGTCTGGAGAATAACTTCCAATTCAGTAGTACAGTTCATTAGAAATGTTGTACCAGATTGAGAAAATGTAAAATATTAATGTTAGGACGGTCATTTTGAATAGAGGCTCGTCACTGTGATGCAACCATAAAGGGAAATACATCGTAATGGACAAAAAAAAATCCCCTCTTTCCTAACTGATTGTAAGGATTTGGCTAGCGCCATTATTCATATATACACGAAAGCTGCTAGAAAGTGCAGTTTGAGAATGGGTGATAAATCAAAACTATACTCTTGCAATTTACACCGGCTCTGATCAGCCTTGGAATAGCAATCATCGACATGCACTACAGCCGGTCTAAGCTAAGCTTATGTTTTCATTCACGCAAAGATCCAGCAATCACCCAAAGACCATGCATCGAATCCACCACAGAGCATTACAAAACGATTTCAAGAGCAAGTTTGCAAATTAATTTCGATTTAGCTACATAATACACTCACTTTAAGAGACAATCAAAACCGCGGCACTAGACATTAGGTAACGCAGCTGGAGAGCTGACTTGCATGGAGAGATGACTGTGATCGGCAATATCAAGTGGGTGCTGCTATTTCTCGATACCCATGGTTTTCCGTTTCGATCATTTTACGAGTGGTTTTCACAAGAGCTGCTGCATTCGCTTGTTTATTTTTGATACGCACTTGAGTTTAGGCGCGTAGATTTAGCACGCGTTTAATGTTCAATGTTTCTTTTTTCTAGCTTTAGCAAAAATGTTTACAGACGTTTTCCTTTTTAAAGAGTTATGTTTTCTTGCTTGTTTAGTTTGATCATAATCGTTAGCTATAACAGATGGGTGTTTATGTTTATGTACGTTTGTTGTTAGATTGAAACAAGAATCGCCACAAAGGTTTTGGTGACCCACGTTTTCGATTGCAGTTAAATATTACAAAAGTGCCTTGTTGCGAATAGCTGAAAGGTCACATTTGAAAACTTCAATGTTAAAATGATAAGTTTAAACTGACATTGTTGTGACTCTGACAAATTAAAGCTTATTTATTTCTATCAATGTTTCATCTGATAGCAATCATATCACAGTGAACACAAAAGACATGTGTCATATCAAACCAGCTTATTGTTATCGAGGGGCTTTAGCAGTGTCACGGTGCGCCCCAGCGCTTTCGAATATTTTATTAATTTTCCGTTGTTTTCACGCACCGAGATTCGTGCTATGCTACACTATGTTTCATTTTTGGCAGCGAACATCCTCCGCATCCGGAAACGGACTATTCAGTGCCATGAACTGTGCCGTGTTGTATGTCGTTTGGCAGATCTCTCGTGTCACCGATGATTATTTTTGGAATTCCGGTCCAGACCATTTGTTCGTTCAGCGCTGATAGCTATGGTGTTCGGATTTTCTGAGCTTCAATTCTTCCAGGAAAAACTAATCAAGCTAAAAGCACAAATCTCCGCCTGATGGTAGATGTAGTATACCATTCCGAGAAAGGTTGACAGCCTCAAAACCGTGTGAAATGAATCAAATAAAGATATCTGTTCGATAAAGTTAAGCCTCTAGTGGTCGATGTTGACTTTAGAAGGGGTACTGTTTAAGAATTTTTTGATTGGCTTGGTGAAAGTTCAGGAAGAAAATTTCTTAGAAATTAATTTGTTTTAGGCGCAGACCTTTTTTTATTTATTTAAGAGTGTTTTATTTATTAAAGGTGTTTTGAGTCTGGTAAAAAAATGTGCCGTGTTGTTTCAATGAGGTTATGAGTAGTGATATCAGTAGATCTTAATTGCACTACACAGGTACTGTGCTGTTACCACCCAACATGAAAGCTCCGAAGAGGATCTCACAGTTGACACAGGAAAACAATCACGTTCAGTCGTAGTCTGCATCTCCATCTCGTCATGTACATCGTCGTCACGCTGGCCATTATGGATATGTTTGACGTAATAGCCCACAGTGCAGAGCTTCCAGTCATCGCCATTCATTGTACGAAGGCAACGGAAGAAAGTGTTGAATGAGGTGGCAGTGCAAATTAAATTCACATTATCACACCAACTGGGGAAAATGACAAGTGATGCGATATGTAAGCCGAATGGAGTTCAGTATCTACTCGTTGCCACACACGCAAAAAAATCGTCCCCGAATTCGTGAACCAGCAAAAATACACCGTGATTTAATTCATGGATTCGGGAACACCAGTCACGTTTTCCAGAACGTTCCAGAAAACGTGATTGTGTTCCCGAATCTGTGGCTGTTGTTCACGAAAAAATACACCGTGAACTTGTTAGTTCACGAATTCATGACCCTTTTTTTGCGTGTACTCTGGAGGTGGCCTATATTTGAAAATATGTCCTTGGCAGAGTAGGTATGATACACCAATGAAATTTTCATTAAAATCGTGTCTAAGATCAACTCTGATAGTCTAATAATAGATCCAGAACATGAACAACAATTGATAACGTTGATAAAAACATTGGTGCAGATGACTCACCTGTTTGTTTGACTGATCATCGCTATCGGCAGCAACGTTGTTCTGCGAGGTGACTTTGGTCGACAGGAGCTTCACGGTGGATCCGTTGTGCATAACACTGGCATTGTTGGCGTTGGTCGGCGACGACAGGTACCGCAGATCATTGGCCGTGGGGATGCCGGCCGTAGTCGTACTGGCGTTGTTATCGGTCGAACTGTTCCCACTATGGTTACTATTGGCAATGGTATTACTGGTGTAGTTGTTGAAGGCCGTATGGGTGGTCCAGATCGGGGTCGTAGCCGTCGGCGTGTACGACTGCTTCCGCAGGTGGGTGATCCGGTCGATGGTCAGCGCTTGACCCGGTTTGCCGTACCCGTTGCTGGCCAGGACTCCTTCCGATTTCTTCCGTTCCGACGTGAACGAAATGGTGCCATCGGAGAAACGGTGGAATGTGAGATT
The DNA here is from genome assembly GCF_024139115.2 of Armigeres subalbatus. Taxonomy (NCBI): domain Eukaryota; kingdom Metazoa; phylum Arthropoda; class Insecta; order Diptera; family Culicidae; genus Armigeres; species Armigeres subalbatus. The sequence goes on from NC_085140.1 coordinate 166,913,160, forward strand.
TTCATCCGACAGAAAGGACATGGAAGTGACGCTCGATATCTGTAGGGGTGTTTAAGAGAATAATAATATGTTAGACTGTTAACGTCTTGACGCTGAATGTTTAGTACATTATAATTATTAACTAAGGTACACCAGGGCGAGTTGAAACGGTTTTCTTCAAAGTTGAAATTCGAAGTGCTGTAAAAAATCACCCTTTAAAATATTTTGAATCCGTTTGCGGTGTTTGCTAGTTTGCGCCAAATATTATACATAAAAAATAAGCAATCTTAACAAACTTTTTATAAATATTTTTATATTCAAATTATTTTTATATGCATCGTTTCAACTTGCCCCGCGAATCGGGGCAAGCTGAAACACTGCGTTATATTCAGACGTAAGCTAATTTTGCGTACTTATAACAAAATGTTTGTACTACTACTGTTTGGTGACTATAATACTGCTAGGATTCGCATAAAGAGTCCCATGTTTTTTTGACGTTTTTGATTTTCTTTCAGAAATTGGCTTAAAATTGTCTGCTGTTTAAGAAAAACTGATGAAATAGTAGGCTTTGTTCTAGAAATTTGGAAACAAATCCGACTTTTGTTGTCTAATATTGATATTTACTTCCATAAAACTCAGATTCCAGATTTTGATAGGTACTCTTTTACACAAAAAAAATAAACTCAAGTATGGTCCATTTAACTGTCCCACCACAGCAATAAATACAGATAAAGAATATTATGTAAATTTTTTGGAAACATACCATTTTTTTTAAATTTGTTAGATTTTTTTTGTATTTCTCCATAAAAACAAGTTTGATAAATTCAACGACAAATTACTCAAGTCGGCGAAAATGACATGGGACAAATTAAGGCAGTGTACAACAAAGTCACAAGCGTATTTTCAGAGACCAAATTCTGGGGAACGCAATACGCTGAAAACTTATCAAATTGATTTCCTCCTACTGGTGACCACTCCTGAATAGTAAGGATGCTTCTTTATTTGGTTCACGTGTATATCGCAGTTGATTAATTCGGTTGAGGCTTCTTCATAAATGCACATTTATTAACCAGCCATCATATCTCTCATGGCGGTGCTGGCCGGGATACGAGCAACCTTAGGGAAGATCGGGTAATCAATCCCAGGGGAAACTATGGTCGTATGCTGACAGGGGAAGGGGGTTGCCCTCTCCGGAGGTGCAAATCTTATTGAACGTCTGTTCTCCATGTCAGGATCGGCTCACAACAGCGTCTGTTCTCCATGTTAGGGGCGGCTGATCATCGTCCGAGTGCCAGCGAGGGACGCTAAGTGAAACTGTGCACCATGGTCCACCGGAAATAAGGAGGAATGGTCCTCCGGAAATTTAGGGGGTTTGGTGCCAGGCCCTGCAAGCCAGCCAAAACAACTCACGCAACGAACAATCAACAAGTGAGTCCGGACCGGCACCATCGGCGCAGACCACTGCGACTAAAAGGGTGTAGCGATTGGAAACTTTGTTCATGGAACTGTAAATCTCTCAACTTCATGGGGAGGTGACGCATATTCGCCGATGTGCTCAATGACCGTGGATTTGGTATAGTAGCGCTGCAGGAGGTTTGTTGGAAGTTATCAATGGTGCGAACGTTTAGAGGTAATCATACCATCTACCAGAGCTGCGGCAACACACATGAGTTGGAAACAGCTTTCATAGTGATGGGCGATATGCAAAGGCGCGTGGCCGATCAATAAAAGAATGTGCAGGTTGAGGATTAAAGACCGGTTCTTCAACTTCAGCATAATCAACGTCCATAGCCCACACTCCGGAAGCACTGATGATGATAAGGACGCATTCTACGTGCAGCTGGAACGTGAGTACGACAGCTGCCCAAGCCACGACGTCAAAATCATCATAGGAGATTTGAACGCTCAGGTTGGCCAAGAGGAGAAGTTTAGACCGACTATTGGGAAGTTCAGCGCTCACCGGCTGACGAACGAAAACGGCCTACGACTAATTGATTTCGCCGCCTCCAAGAATATGGCCATTCGCAGCACCTACTTCCAACACAGCCTCCCGTATCGGTACACCTGGAGATCACCACTGCAGACAGAATCACAAATCGACCACGTTCTGATTGATGGACGGCACTTCTCCGACATTATCGACGTCAGGACATATCGTGGCGCTAACATCGACTCGGACCACTATCTGGTGATGGTTAAACTGCGCCCAAAACTATCCGTCATCAACAATGTTCGGTACCGACGACCGCCGCGGTACGACCTAGAGCGACTGAAGCAACCTGATGTCGCCACTGCATACGCGCAGCATCTCGAGGCAGCGTTGCCGGAAGAGGGTGAGCTCGATGGGGCCCCTCTTGAGGACTGCTGGAATACAGTCAAAGCAGCCATTAACGACGCAGCGGAGAACAACGTCGGGTATATGGGTCGAAGTCGACGGAACGATTGGTTCGACGAAGAGTGCAGACAGATTCTGGAGGAGAAGGACGAAGCGCGGGCGGTCGCGCTGCAGCAAGGTACCCGGCAGAACGTGGAACGTTATAGACGGAAGCGGAGACAGCAGACCCGCCTTTTTCAGGAGAAGAAACGCCGCCTGGAAGAAGCGGAGTGCGAGGAGATGGAACAGCTGTGCCGTTCTCAAGATACACGCAAGTTCTATCAGAAGCTCAACGCAACCCCCAAAGGCTTCATGCCGCGAGCCGAAAATGTGCCGGGATAAGGATGGGAGCATCTTGACGGACGAACGTGTGGTGATCGAAAGGTGGAAGCAGCACTACGAGGAACATCTGAATGGCGCTGAAAGTACAGGCAGTAAAAGTCAAGGCAGCGGAGGAGATGACTACGTCAGTTCAGCGGACGATGGGATCCAACCAGACCCCACCTTGAGGGAAGTTAAGGATGCTATCCAACAGCTAAAGACCAATAAAGCAGCTGGTAAGGATAGTATCGGAGCTGAGCTCATCAAGATGGCCCCGGATAAGCTAGCCACTTGCCTGCACAAACTGATAGTCAGAATCTAGGAAAATGAACAGCTACCGGAGGAGTGGAAGAAAGGGGTTATATGCCCCATCTACAAGAAAGGCGACAAACTGGATTGTGAGAACTTTCGAGCGATCACCATCCTCAATGCCGCCTACAAAGTGATATCCCAGATCATCTTCCGTCGTCTGTCACCATTAGTGAACGAGTTCGTGGGAAGTTATCAAGCCGGCTTCGTTGACAATGGACCAGATCTTTACTGTACGGCAAATCCTTCAAAAATGCCGTGAATTCCAGGTCCCAACGCACAACGCACCATCTGTGTTATTGATTTCAAGGCGGCATACGACAGTATAGACCGCGTAGAGCTACTGAAAATTATGGACGAGAAAAGCTTTCTTGGGAAGCTCACCAGACTGATGTATTTACGGACCATGTTGAGTTCTGGAAAAAAATTACCCTTATGCACAGGGAAGTAGATAAAATGTCTCACCCGAAAATATCCTAGAACAGACGCACATTTTACCGCTGAGCTAAGGAAGGTCTCGACCTGTTAAGATAGTTTTGTTAAATTCTAAAAGACTTCTTTATAGAACACTAGCTGACCCGGCGAACTTTGTCTCGCCAAAATGTGATCATTTTACTTATCTAAAAGACAAATTGGTTCTTCAGAATGATTTTCATTTTTTTACAGTTTTGTAATAACATGTTTCCTATAACTTAAGTACACAAACAAAAATTAACATATATCGATCTTTTCATTATCAATTGATAATGCCAACTTCGTGTTATAAATACAAATGATCAAAATTTGGATCAAATTGAAAATTTGAAATTCAAATTGAATTTTTTTTCAGTTTCATCGTAAATTAAAGAAGAAAACGAATATTAGCAAAAACTGGGCTGTCTATTCTAGAGTGATGCTCGGTGGCACAAATGCCAACTTTTTTATATACATATATATAGATTATGGGGAGCTATATGTATGCATATCATTTTGGCTGAAAGGGTCATTTGGTCGAAAGGTCATTAGACCGAAAGGGTTATTTGGCCGGAAGGTCATTTGGCCGAAAAGGTCATTTGGCCGAAAGGTAATTAGACCGAAAGTGTCATTTGGCCGAAAGGGTCGTTTGGCCGACCGGGTCATTTGGCCGAAAGGGTCATTATACCGAAAGGGTGAATTGGCCGGAAGGGTCATTTGGCCGAAAGGGTCATTCGGCCGAAAGGGTCATTTGGCCAAAAGAGTCATTTGGCCAAAAGGGTCATTAGACCGAAAGGGCCATTTGGCCGAAAGGGTCGTTTGTCCGAAAGGGTCATTTGGACGAATAGGATATTTGGCCAAATAGGTCATTTGGCCGAATATGTAATTTGCCAAATAGTTCATTTAAAAAGTGACTCACAACTCACTACTCATTTCGCGCTTCTCTTTTTTCACAGTGAGAAGAGATAAATGAAGAATGAAAATGAGACGTCTTACTACTCACTTCGCGCCGCTCATTTTTTACAGTGAGAAGTGAAAAATGAGGAATGAGAAATTGAGGTGTCTCTTCTTACTCCTAATTTCTCACTTTTTTATGACTCATTTGGCTAAACACCGCTTCAGGGCGGGTTCAATTTTCAATCAACTACCCGAACGTGCTAGTAGAGGCTCTAGTTCTTGAAATACTCGGTGGGCAACCCCTAACAGTTTCAACCCTAACAACTATACAACAAACGAAACGAACGATACGTGAAAATAACCATTAGATCAGTGCAATCATCGGGAAGAAGTTCTAGTCTACAAACATCATCAAACACTTATAACAGACTATTAACATTTATTCCTTACAGCGAGTCATTTCTTTTAATCAGGTACCCTTCTGTCTCACTTCCTTTCCATTGTTTTAAAGTTTCAGCATAACTACCTAACTGTGCGGATTTTCTACATGCTTTCACCTATGCTATTCCAATAAGAAAACTCTTCGCAGCTTCGCGTTCTCGTAAACGCTCCTTCAAAAACTACATTTGTAGGTCTCCCATCACAAGCTTACTCACGTGCTTCTACTTTACTGAAGCGCTGTTCACCCAGTGAACAAAGCGTGTTAATGAATGCCACCTAAATGGTTGGTGGGCCCATCTCGACGTCGTCGCGTGAATAATCTTCAGGCGCAAATTTATGCTCTTCCGGAGTGCGATGGTGTCGGCGCGACTCCCTTCCAACTTCGGCCGGACGTTGGGGAACTTTATTGCTGGCGCGTGGGGTCAACAGTGTGGAAATAACGTGTTGTTCAAGGGGCGGTGTGCCGAGCAGGAGGGGAGCGGTGGTCCAAAAATAACTGGGAACGGCTGCACACATGGATGAGCTAAGGATCGAGACTCAAAGCGGTTATCTTTTCTTTTTGTTTGCTTATCTCTAATCACGCACAGTACCGCACTTGCTAATTTAATAACGTTTAGCACTTCCTATGGAAAGGAAATCTAATAATTAATTACACTGGTTATAAAGACACTTTCACGTTACACAAACCTCCTAAACACACCGCGAATATAGAAATAAGATTCTTCATACTGCTGCCTCTTCCACTGGTCAGAATAAAGTGGACGAGTCAGAACTTGGAATGCCTCAGATAGGTCACGATTGGGGTTTTTGCATTCGTTCCGGAAATCGTGGGCCGATCTTATCAAAAGACGATTTCGGATTACCTTTTAATCCCATTATTAGTTTTGTCCCTTTTCTTCTTGAATTATTCGCCTCTAACTAGCCTGTTCAGAACTTTCCATCGATTACTTATTATTAACTCATAGAACAACAAGTGGTCCATATGGGAGGTATTTCTCCTTTCCGTTTGATCCAGAGCAAGTTTCGCTGGATGAGTGAACGAGCACGCCATGTGGGTGAACGATAATATTTTTGATAGTGAAGTAAGTGACAAGGATTAATTTATTGTATGCAAGCGAGTGATCTTATGCTGCTGTTCGTTAAACTTTACTGAATTCCGGTATTGAGTCTAAAATTGGGTACAATACAACGCACACATAATTACCTAATCTTGAATACCGCTACAATTATTCGGCTTAATGAACCTTTCGACCTAACGACCATTTCGGCCAAACGACCCTTTCGGCCAAACAACATTCGGCCTAGTGGCATTCGGCCAAATGGCTTTCGGCCGAATTGGATTCAGCCAAACGTCCCTTCCCCGTTCCAGATATGGAGGGTGCTCGCAGCTTGACCTCCTTTCAATCAGCAACAGAGACAAGGTTTTGCGGTTCAGACAGGTCAATTTTCTTGGTTTATCACAAAGCGACCTGATTTTTGCGTCGGAATATTTTAATGTTCACATTAAAACCGTGCACGATTTATGCATCCCCTTCCGTGTTTGTGCCAGACGTTGGCGGCATAACTTTTTGGTTTTGGTACGTAATCTGGCTTACAAAGACTTCCTGGTTATAAGCGGCAGAGTACTTAAAGCATGAAAAACGGGATACATCGTCGAAGCCGTGTGCGGCTTTTATCCAGAGGAAGTAAATCGTACATTCATTGCTAACTTTACTGGTTCGAGTGCGCAATTTAGAACAACCGCTCTCATCATACAGTTTTTCGTTTTGACCTGTGCTTGGTTGGGAAGTCATCAATGCTATCTGTGATATTAAATCAAATGCAATAGGGTATGATGAGTTACCGAATTACTTAATCAAGATTGTCCAAAATTAACGCATTTGTTTAACTTACTCAATCATACGTCTACATTCCCGGATTGCCATTGAAAAGCAACCATATCTGAACTGCATCACTTAATCTGCATCCTATCAGTATACTATCCGATTTGTCTTTTGAGAAGCTTCTCAAACAACAAATGACAGAATACATCGAAGATAACAATTTACTTTTTGTCAGATTACCAGGGATTTCGTAGAGGGCAGAGCATCAAAATCGCTGTGCTTCGAGTGTACGATGACCTGGGAAGCAAGACCGATAAAAGAGGCTCTGGTATATTGCTGCTGCTTATCAAATTGAGAGTTACGTAATTTGTGAAAGAACCCCAAGTTATTTTGTAACATTAAGCAAAGTGACCGCATAACCGTAACACTGAAAAACTTTTTTGCCGGTATGCCATGTGCTATGTACAAACATTTTCGTAATTAGTTTGCATTCTAATACCAAGTAATGGAAATGTTTCTACCAAAGCTTTCAATTGGATAAAGTGTCAGGATAGCGAATGTGGACCTTGAACATGTTGCAGAGTGGTCGCGGAGAAATAATATTCATGTTAATCCAGCTAGAAGCACAGTGTTGTTTATCGCTAGTAGATATCGTACAGCCGGTAGTTTTACCCAGCCAATCCCTGGAATCGAGATGGATGGTCAGAGCTTGGTGGGTCAGAAAGAGTACATAACCTCGGATTCGCCTTTCAAAACGATTCGAAGTGGGATGAACTCGTTGTTCTTTATGGAAGTCTTAATCAGTCCCATGATCGTCGCTTACAGAACCTAGTTGTTCCAGCTAACAGAACGGTATGTTATGGCAATTCAATATTCATCAGAGGTGTTGTATATTAGAATTCGTTACCATCCCAGGTAAAACGTTCTACATCGGAAGCAAGTTTTAAGAAAGGCTTCATCGATTTTTTGGAACAGTCTTAGTTAATTGATGTTATAAATAGTTAAATTAGTTAGTGATGATTATGTTTTTATTAATCGAATTATTAAGATAAATCAAAAAGCCTGCATATTTTCCACGAAAAAACATTTAGAGGCATACCCAAAAGTTGTTACTTCACGCCGGCATGTGTCTATATTCATTGACTTTTCCCACCAAAATCTTTTCTAGAAATGTTTAGGAAACCTGTTTTGCGTCCATTTGTCTTTGATTTGAATATGTTATTGAAACCATCATATAGCCTTTAGGATTCCTCCCATCAAGCAGGGTTATAGCAAGCAAAAAAGTTATAAAATTCCATTAGTTTTGTAGAATTTTACAAAAATCGGTATAAGCTACAAAAATATTTCTCTTATTTATCCGAATTTGCTTCCTTTTTTCCAATTTACAATTTCGAACAGGCCGTTTACGGTCCACTAATCGTCTCGGTCGAACGCTCAATTCGGCCGAATGTATTTGGGATCAGTACAAATATTTATTTTCATTGGGAGAATTTTAGCGATATTTACATTTAACTCTCTCTCGCTCTCATAGAGCTTGAGCTTGAGCTTGATTGACTGCTCGTAGTTGCTACTCCATTATGACCAGATCAGCTGTTCTTGCACAGGGAACCAACAGATGACTGGCGCCTGCCACGTCAGAATGCAAGTCAATGTAGGGAATGGGGAGGAAATGATGATGCAATAACTCGCCCACTGCAAGCCGAATACACCTCTACACTTGCCAAGAGTTCATGAGGAATTTGTTGGAATTTGGGTTAGGTTGGAGGCAGAGGTCCGTCTTGGTTAACGAGCTGCCAATGTGATAGATAGGAGAAGGTAACTGATGGAATTTCTAAGTGGATGTAGGAAACAAGCTCTATAGTTCATTTCCAATTCTAGCAGATTACTGTTAGAATACTCAAGTTGAAGGTATAGGAATAGTAATGGAAACGGTATGGAAGTCCATTTCCAGTTCAAGCAATTGCTAGAACATGAGAAATAAAGAGAAAGATACAAAGTAGAGTATGGAACGGACCTGGGATTGATCCCACGACCTCCTGCGTACGATGCCGAAGCAGTAGCCATATGACTACCAAGCCCGCCTCTTTAACTTTCTCTCGCTCTCATAGAAAACATTTCGCTAATTTCGCACGCATTTTCATTTCATGAAAGCGTTTAAAAGTATTATAAACAAGCTGTATCTGCTTCAATAATGTTATGATTATTACTATTACTTAGGAAACCGGGAGTCCGCTACATTTTCATTTGGTCTTTTGAAAATGAAAATGCTTCTTTTTTCCCATATGAAAGGGTGATGATCACGAAAACTACCAGTACTGTTTTGGCTTTATAATTAACGGCCTGAGTGTTATTCGGCCAAGTGTCATTTGACCATTTGTCCCTCAGCCGAATTACTTACATTAACGTATTTTTCATATAATTTGTTTATGATCATTTTATCTAACTTCCCTTCATGAAAAATCGTGAAATTTTAGTCAGTGAGTTGAACATCATGTCTACGTCCTATAAAAAAGGGATTGCACTTCTCGCGGATAAGATCTCTACATAACATGAATATCGGCTCAAATTTTCAAAAAAAAAACCCACATAATTTATGTATCCTTACAAAAAAATATGTGTTCACTTCTAATATAAGTAATTGAAAAAAATCATCATCTCTTCGTGAATCGTTCGGAGATCGATTTTAAACAGTTCAATCAAAAGGTTCGTTTTTATCGAAATTCATATCGCCTAATGCACGTATGAGTTTTACTTCATTAAACCCAAATCACTTCAAGTTGACAAGATACTCTGTTTTTAATAACCGTGAGAACATAATTTCAATCTACTGACCTAGTGATAGATGTGATAGATGCACCCTGCCAAATAACGCAGTCAAGGTAAGCGCGCATCTCAAATCAAAGTCAAATGGTAAGTACTTATTCCGAGCGACAGCCTATCTATGAAATATTTCGATCAATGGGCATCACGATTTCGATCATAAAGACCAGCGTGGCGTAGCGGTGGCGTCAATAATATGGTAGATAATCGTTTTTATCTCCTCTCTGAACATCATTAATATGTTAATGGGCCGAACAGCAATAAAACCCTTTGTGAACACAAGACGTATTGCAAATTCCATTCATTCAAAACCAATGAAATCTAGCTGAAGGTATGCATCGGTGTCGTTAACACGCATTGACGATTTGATTGGTCGGTAAATTGAAGGGTGTTGATTTTGACCCCATCTCGATTCGGTGTCTGTGTTAGGTGCAAATAAAATTCTAAGATAGAAAGATTCATGAATTTGTGGATCACGTGAAAAGTATAATTCTCGGATTTGAGATTCGTCTTGTATTATTGTTCTGAAAAACCGTTAGAACATATGATGTGACAGATTCTGAACATATTTGGTTAAAAACTGTAAAATTTCTGCAATTTCCCATGGTCAAGACATGCTGATTGCCATTGGGAATGTAGTGCCATGCTGATGAAGAATGAGCACAAACAGCTGTCTAGTTAATCGGTGACCAGGTGATGAATATGATGATTTGAAAATAAGACTCTGTATCCACTCGTTGAGTGATCCACAGTCATTGGCAGTTGCAGGTTTGCTTCAAACGAGACGACCGACGACGGAACGTTATGCAACTCGGTGGTACTTGAATGGGTGCTGCTGCTAGCTGTGACCTGTCGAGATAATGAGCAATTGTCGCACGGTGATGACGATTGTCGAAAAATAAGACTGCTTGCTTCACAGGTTTGACCTACTTTTGTTGCTTGCTTTGAACTTGATAACTAAAACAGCACAGTACGAACTAAATAATGAAAAATTCTATAGGTTTAAAACTAATTCTTTTCGAAAATAAACTCGTACTACTTCCTTGTATTACACTACATATGTAGAAATACGTGTCACACCCGTTCATGTTCGAGTAACTCCAATTAAACTGCAATTCCGTGCTATCTTCCGATTTCCCATTTGGTGCACTTATAAGAAGCAAGATGTACTTCTCGTCTCGGTTTCTGTTGCTCGTAGCCGTAGGTATAGGTATGTCTATGTCTATGATGTCTATGCACGAATGCGAATCACACATGCAATAAAGACTCATACGAGCGACGACACATGTTGATTCAAGTGCTTCCCTCCTGTGTGTCATTCTATTTCCGAGCAAAGCAAGTCAGGTTCGGTAAGCTTTGGAAGCAATCGAGGAAACTTGAACAGGTTATGTGTGCAGAGCCGGAGTTTATTAACAGTGCGGCAGATAGAGTTCACTGAGTATTATTAATAGTTTCCATATGTGCAGTAGACTGGTACTTTTTTCTAAAGATGGATCAAGGATGTACTTCACTAGACATAGAGTCGTGGTATTTGCTACATAATAAACGAATACATGCTTTATCTTGATTGGTTTCAATAGCTCTCAATTAGTAACTATCGTTTTGCTATTTAATGGATAAGAGATTTATGTAGCGGAACTGTTCCATTTTCCCATTTCACGCTCATGTATTCAAAAGGGTAAGGCACCATTTTCTTCGTTTTTTTTGCTAGCAAGCATCACAAAAATAAGAAACATGCTAAACGGCGCTCTTTATTTCTGTTCTTGTTTCTTCTTGAACGGATCTACATTCCTACTGGCATCTGGCTTGTTTTTTAACTGTGTTCTTGTGAAATATTATGGCTCTGACGAGTTATGAAAATGAATTCCATCCACTGAGGAATTGTATCTGTCGGATCGGGATATCCTTAAAAGGCTGAACAAAGCACTGCATTAAACAGCACGCTTATTCGTAGAACCATTATTATCGTCTCTGGAAAATACCGATCAGATCTAAGGATGTTGATATTGAATTTTTGATAGACGAAATAAGTTGTAGCCCACATATTTGAGTGGCTGGTGAGTTGTCAAAGTTGGAAATATCGTACGGTTCAGGATTTCTAAGAAGTAGTGTTTAAGAAATAAATAAGTCAACAAGCAGCGTGGCCTAAAGCCAATCACTTCCACATTGTGAAGAGCTCTGATATATCAGCAAGGAAATTTGGAATAGCGAAGATAAAGAATCGATTAGATACCTATATCTATGGTTATATTGCCTCAAAAAAAAGGCAAACTCATTTTTATATAAAGAGATATAAAGGAAATGTTCCTCTAAATGATCTGGACTCCCAAGGTTTCTTAAAAGCCAAACAGTTGAAAGAAGTGTTCCTTGTCGTCTAATGGGTTATGTTGAAGTAATATTATTTGATTTGGACGTATTCTTTATTTGTCTGTACACCGAGGACACCCCAATCGACCTGGTTCAGCGTGTCATCGAGGTGCATAATGGGCATTGTGCATCATCTTCTTCTTCAATGACTCTACATTCCAACTGGAACTTGGCCTGCATTTTCAGTTATTAATTGAAAGCTCTTCCATGCCCGCCATAGCATGAGTATGTATCTTGTGTGGCAAGTACAATGCATACACTATGCCCAGGGTGTCGAGAATGTTTCCAACCCGAAAACATCTTAAACCGGACCGAGAATCGAACGCGCCATCTCCGGATTGGCAATCATATGCCTTTGATCGCAAGGCTACTGGAGACCCGCATAAGGTGCATAAGAAAGGCGAAATCAAGCTGGTTTATGCCAAACTCCAAAGTCTTCCTGCGTTTACTGGATCCAGAATTGATCGATCAAAATTGAAGATGTTCGCGTTTTCGTTAGAATTCCCGAAACTAAGTAGGGTTACTGCTCCCAGACTTCATTTCCTATCCGATATTGATCTCATGAAAAACGAAACAATGAAAAGGAATTTGATTTGTTTCTTATTTTTGTGATTTTTTCAGCAGTGAGCATGCATGTTAGCAAAAAGAAGCGATGAAATTGGTGCCGTATTTCTTTGTTTTGCGATGAGATGAATATATGTTCAGTGAGATGGTAAACGGAACTGTTTCCCTAATAAAAATATTTCAAATTGAATAACAGTTGCAAAGTTTATAGAAAGCTCATTAGATCCTTATTGATTCATTTGCTCAGTAACGATACAAATTGAAATCCATTTTTCAACGGTGTATTAACTTTCAAAATCTGTGCTTACGCAATCTTCAAAAAGAATTTTTATTAATATTAATTATTTATTTTGCTGAGTTGATTTCGTTTGGATACCAGGCGTAGTTGACTTACTAGACCAAATGATCTGGACTCCAGAACAATTTGGAGAACCTAGAACATCTGCATCAAACTAATTAGGACTCCACATAATACGTAATGGCACTAGGGACTTGTGTAGACATGCTGGGTTGATTTCTGTTTGAAACCAGGCGTAGTTGTCCTTGTAGACCAAATGATCTGAATTCAAGAACAATTTGGAGCACATAGAACATCTGCATCAAACTAATTTAGACTCCACATAATACGAAAGGGCCTAAGGGTCTTGCAGGGACAAGCTGGATTGATTTTCGTTTTGAAGTTTTTCTTAATTGGTAAATTTTACTCATATGTTAATTAGTAAATCGAAATCTTTAAATTTTAAATGACAGTAAAAAAATTAGGGTCCCTAGAAACATAACAAACTAGAAAACTACAGGAAACTAGATGAGGTGGATAAGACAACCGTGAAAGAATTGTGAAAATCGCTTAGAAGACGCCCGGGAACCTGCTGTTTGAAATCATGATTCTAATGATTTCTTGATCGCAGTATTCGACATGTTAACCAAGAACATGTAGGTCCCAACATGCAATTAGGTTCAAGTTTCCCATAATACAAGTTCCATGCAAATGCTTGCACACTTGTTCATTTATTTAATAAAACGGATATGATTTAGTTTGCGAAATAGTTTAGTAACAAGTTGAATCATGGCACAAATGTATCATGCGTCTTCATATACTTTTATGCTTAAATGTTGCTGAACAGTTTTCACAATCCCTACCTATCGTTTCTCCTAAGAGGCTAATTTTTGCCTGAAAACACTCATGGGGACATTCAGATATCGTAATAACTCACATTATTGTAATAATTTAGTATTTTAACTTATCTGAACATGCATGGATGATCCAAACATGCAAGTGACTTCAACGCCGTTAAAGCGATGATCCCTTTCATACTTTGTGACCAAATAATCTCGGATTTTTCCCAATCAAACAACAAACGCCAGTGACCAGTCGATTTTAGATGTCAAGAACTACAAATGCAACACATATGCATCGCGAATACAAATTTACTGTCGACCAGTGATAAACTGATTTCTTTATTGGAAAATTTCATCATATGTTATGGAAAATTTCTAATTTTTTAGAGAGAGTTTTCATTTTATTCGTTTTTTAATGGTGTACTAACTTTCAAAATCTGTGATTAAGAAATCTTCGTGCAAAAATTCAATTTTATTGGCATATCGGTTTCGATGCTGCTCGTATAGAGGAAGGGAGCAGTGTGTATGCGAAAGCAGATGGGAAAGAAACGGAATCCGAAAGTTATCGCTAGGCTGCGACAAATGTGAAAATTGTTTGAAAGGTTTTGAAGTATGCGAGGGTCATTTGAGAATAATTAAATTATCGAAGCGTCCGTCTTTGCCGTACATCCTTTCTTGGGATGGCTCGGAAAGTGAATGATAGTCACTGTTACCGAGACTGGCAAAAACGGAGGCAACGATACGCATACTTATTATTCGGCTAATACTTAATTAGTTCTAGCGATCGATGTTCATCATTTGAAGAATCATCGATGGTCGTATATGGTTTGTACACATTGCACCGTGTTTCTCTCGATGCCACCATATGATGCTATTGGAACCAGAATTCTTATTTAAGCGCCAAATCATTTCTAATTAGACAGAAGCTGTACGACCGTGATAAATTACGAAAATCTAGTTGCGAGAATGCACCGTTCCTCATGAAGTTGCATAATGTAGCTTGGTATCCGCGTTCGCCAAACTAAGGCACAGTAGTTTATGATTGCTTCTTCTAAAGCGAGTAAAATCCCAAAAAATGATTTTTCTCATACAGGTTTTGGAATTATTTTCAGACCATAACTTTTGATTCCACAGTCCGAATTTCGATAGAGATGGAACAAGATTCTCCGTCGAATGCAACTTGCCGGGAGTAAAGTGAGTTTTGGATACACATTTTTGGCACAAAAAAACGCCCATACCTAGTCCGATCTGTCCAATAACCAAAAAAAGCCCGAAGACCTATCTTCTACATATAGAAACAAACTTAGCATTTGTACGCATCACTCAAGAATACTCAGCTCAATTTTTGCTAATCTATATTCGTTTTCTTCTTCTATTTACAGGAAAAAATTTTATGATGAAACTGAAATACGTTGAGAACAAAAACTTTTTTCTTGAATGAATTTTTAAATTTTGATATATAAAACAAAGTTGGTATTTGTACGACCGCACATCACTCAAGAAGGGATAGCCCATCTTTTGCTAATCTATACAGTATTATCTCGATTTTATCACCCCTTGGGGAATTTTAGAGAAATAAGACAGGGCATGAGACAAAATCGCAAATATTTTGTTATTATAATTTTTTTAATCTATTTAACAAATATGAATCAGTTTATGCCTTGGAAAGGCAAAATACATGCATGGTTTTCTTTATTTCTTGTCAAAAATGCGTACAAAATCCTTCAAAGGTATGAATGAATAATAAATCACAGGCGGTGAAAGTTATTTTATGAAAATCATTGTTGTTTGCGGTGCTATTTACAAAAATAAAGAGAAAAACTAAAATTTAAAGAAAATAGAGGTGACGAAATCGGGTCAAAAACGGGTATACCCTGTTAGGCATAAGTACGTTAGGCATAATGGACGTAAGGCATAACGGACGATAGGCATAATGTACGTTTGGCATAATGGACGTTAGGCATAAAATGACCCAAAGAATAGTCTGTGATATAAAGAAGGCAGAATTATGTCAAACGTCCATTATGCCTATCGTCCGTTATGTTAAACGTCCATTATGCCTAACGTACTTATGCCTAAAGTCCTTATGCCTAACGTACTTATGCCTAACGTCGCGGACCCGTCAAATACGTGATAAAATCGGGAGTAATTTACCATGGAACTTGGAAAAATTTGAAAATCAAAATCCAATCTCATCGATGAAATAGTTTTTCGTGATGATTTCGATGATTTGGTGAAATCGTGATCATTTGTTTATATATAACGTAAAGTTTACTTAGTTAATAGGAAAAATGTTATGAACTGTACTGTAAACTGTAAAAAAGTAAAAAATCATTCTGAAGAACCGATTTGTTTTCTAGATCAATTGTATACGCAAAAAATTGTATCAGAAATTTTTCGACGCGACAAGATTTGCCGGGTCAGCCAGTAGTTTTACATGTCACTCAATTCAGCTTGCCGAATCAAGATGATGTCTGTCCGTGCGTGTGTATGCATGTGCGCAAAAAAGTCACTAATTTTTATGGCACTCATCCTTAACCGATTTGCTCGCAACATGTTGCATTCGACGGGAAATCCTGTCCCATTGTTTCCAATTAACAATTGGCCGGATAGCAAAATGGGCTTAAAAGCTATGGCTAAAATAGTTTTGTATGGGACACGTTTTTTTTTTTTTTTTTTAGAAGAAACTTGCACTAAACAGATAATAAGGTGAAGGTTGTTATTATTTTTTTAAAGCTTGTGTTTCGGCAATGGTGAATGTGATTCCTTCTTCAAAAGTTGCATCGCACCTGAATAAGGATATCGTGAAAGTGATCCCTTCTCCAGAACCAGGCATCTGCTCAGAATAAGGTAATGGAAATTGGAAACAAATTTATCTTATCACATTCAAATAATTTGGAATTGTTTTGGCTTTCTCAGACTTGTGTATTCAAAAGGATGAGTTTTGTTCTGCCCGACGTTTTGGCCTTTCATTCTGGCCTTTTTCAAGGGTGTCTGTCTACCGTTTTTCGTTTTTAAGTTTGCCGTTTGTCATGTAAGGAGGGCTTCTTGATATTAATTTAGGCTTTTAGTGTGGACGATTAAGGACTTCAAAAACACTGCTACTATAAAAATAGCAGACACAAAATTGAGAAAGTTAAAAAATTCCAGAACAAACTTCCAGACGACCTCGTCCTCGTCATAAAGTCTTGATTGAGCTATTCTTGGCTAAATCGGGGGAACTTTGAGATTAGGGCATACACGATTTTTCAAACATAAACTGTTCTATCGAGTTCGTAGAATGTAAAACGCTTTACCATAGTTATCCACAGTAATTACAGATATCCAACATATTGAATTACAATAACGTTAAATAATATTTAAAGATTAATTTATTATGAATGACAGTTTTGCAACGGATTTTTTCTTTAATCAAGAAATATGCAATGTTTGTATAAGTAATAACGTAACTAAGAATAAATAATTAGAAGTGAAAATCAAAAATGTCTGGCCAATAATTAATTGTAGGGAATGGCTTTCCGGCATTTGAATCATTCTTGCAAATGGGATTCTGGCGAATGTCATACAATCCGACAAATTTTTGGTGAAAATGCAACCAAATTTTCTCAGCAATCTGAATAAATATGGAACGTTAAAAATGTTCCTCGAAATTTTCACTGTTAAGAAAATTCATAAAGGAATGCCTTTGTCGTAATTCGCAAAAAAATCAGAATAAATTATGAAGATAATTTTATTAGCTTAGTTACCTAACACTTTGCCTCAATTTAAGTACGAAACACTGAAGACGGCCTTACTGTTGAGGACGAAATATGTATCTGTTAAAGTTATAATCAAGTGGTGGAATTAAATGGGATAATATAATCTCGTCTTATGACAAATACCTAACGCTTTTGAGTTTCTTTACTTTAGAAATTGAAGCTAATTTAATTCTCTTTCAAAAATTATCTTTTGAATGATTTTTTTCGTGAGTTCAGTAGTTTGAGAAGCTGCTACCCCAATCCTCTACTATGCTTCGCTCTTGAGTTGTGATTTTTCAAAGATATGTCACATTAAAAAAAACAGAAAATCAGCAATAACTTAGGAAGGGAAAAAATATATCTGAAATTTTTCCTTTCAAAAATATTTTACGAATTCAGGTACAGTTTTTTCTGGCTTTTGCACCTTTTCTTTATGGTAGAAAAAATTGTGAAAAACTTTATTAGATGTTTTTTTTTCAAAATACTGTCCCGTTTTCCCAAAAAACAGTTCTTGAGTTATGATGTTTCAAAGTTGGTGAAGTCCATGAAAAACTAAAAAAAATCCCAGGGAAAAAAGACGACATATATTTTATAAATTTTCGTTTTTGATCATACCTATACACATTTCTTGTAATAATCTAAGACTCTTCGTCCCATTTTATATGATTATAAATGAAAATCCTCAATAACAAGATATATGTGTTGAATGGGGATAGCAGGCTTCTTAAATACATTTCCAAATTTCCAATTGAAACAAAAGCTTGGTGATTAGTTGAAAAATGTTCTTTAGACTATCAGAAAACATCTGGTCAAAAGGGGGACGGAAGGTTTAGCGAAATATCACAATAAATCATATGTACGAAATGGGTTTAAGTTATTTCCAAATTTAACCACGTGGTGTCTAGATGGCCACTGACATTGTGAAACACCTTCAATTTAGTTCACACCAAAAACCCCACATCGTAAATCAATCGTCCTTCACCGGCAGCCGGCATCATGCCAAAAAGAAATCAAGGTCACGAAATCCCCTGCTGCTCCAATTTTCCAGTTAAAAATCACATCACGTACTATAGTACCCTCGGGCGTTCCGCCCAGTTCGACAGGCAAACACGCAAATTTCCTATTATAGAGCAGGTGTGAAATTGATTAAGGTTGGTATGAGATAATAAAATAACAGTCCAATGAAATTGAAAAGCGGCCCCTCGGGAAAATCAGACGCAGAGTATGAATAACAAAGCGGTGAAATATAGAATCCAAAACGAAAACAAACACCCTCAACCTTCAATAATGGCAAACTCAGCTGGAAGTCTTGAACGTGTATTCCATGTGGATATACACCACCACATGCAGAGAGCTGTGCCAAGATTTGTGTATGGGAACCATACAACATGAAAACTTTGGTTTTCCTTTAGTTTACGGATGGCAGGTTGAGTGAAAAACAATCAAAATATGCATGAGTAGCGTTGGAAAAAATCAATCAATTTCGTCCGTATAAGGCACAAAAAATGCAAACCAGTTTTGATATATCGATATTGTAAACAGGGAACTTATTTCCTATCAAAATTGAACAACAGGTGTAGCTTGTAGTAATCGTGTTTAGGTACTTTGATTAGTTTTAAGTTTTTATTAATTAGAAACAATTGAGCAATAACTGCCTCGTAAAATTGTCCAATTCAACGTTCAACAAGAAAACGAATCGACTAACTATGCGTCTAATGACAGCGAAACGGGCCGACCAGACAACCCCGTAAGCAACGCATAAGTAGTACAAAGTTTGCCAGCGGCAAACAGTGTACGAAATTAGACGCTACTGTGTGCTTTGGCAACACATGTTGCCTCTCCGTAGGAGGCAGCAGTTTGCTCCTGAACACCACTTTGCTGGGCCACCAACGTAGTTTAAGCGAAGTGGGTAAATTGAGATATAGCCATGGGCAGAGTGTACTAACAGAGTTGTATCTGAAAGTGATTTTCATCGCGTTACGATGTCTACAAAATGCCTCATATTTGTTTTCACTTAATCGATCAATTCCGCGAGCAGCAACAGGCACAAATAAGACGTTGCTTTTACTACTCGTCTTTCCTTGTAGCTCGGCTGTAAAACTATTTTCATCTGATTGTTGTCAGGCCTTCTGATGAACTGCCAAGCCCAACGCAACTGCTGAATTCCGCTGATGTTGAAAATTGTCCTTGAAATTTAGATGGATTAGTCATATTTCGGAAACTTTTATGATATTCTGATAAGTCCCTTCCCGGTACCTTCAATACTTTCCTTTTCAGACAAATGGGAGGTTATCGGGCGGCGTTAATTACTATGGCATATATTGGTATCCCATTAAACCACATGGGAACACAATTCGGACAGAATGGTACACGATTCCCGAGGTGTGAAGCTACCTTGGCGACATACCGCACAACCAAAAAAAAAAATCATGTGAAAATAATCGATATTGGAGGATTGCTCAAGTTAAATATGATATAGCTGATGTGGAAAGCACAGCCACACAATATCATGGTCTAAGTTTTTTACTTGAATGATTTTGTCAGTTGACTGTAATTCATTTTCAATATGTTATAGTCACTCCCATAAAGATACCTTAATTAAAACTATAATTGTAATAATAATAAATTTTCAAAGTGCCTATTCATCAATAGCGCTATTAAAGCGAGAATGGGTTGACCTGCGCATGTCTTACCTTCAAATGGTTCGTTGACACAATGACATATTCTGGTTACCTAAATTGTAAACAAATATATACCACAAAACAAAGCCAGACAGGAACATCGTCCCAATAAAATATGACACTTCCTTTCACCTGACTTTGAGTACATCCTCCTTCTGCACCAATCAAAGAAGTTAAGCTGCATGACTAAATACCTAATGGGTACAAGCAACTACCAACCATAACATCAACAACAATACGAGCGGCGAAGGTGGCTGAAAAAACACACGACAACGACGATCGAATCGATCGCTATCAGTCAGCTGCTAACGAATGGCGCCGATAACCCAAAAACAACTCCATGATTCGCCAGCAATGCAGAAAGGCGATAATTGCAAAAACGTGCTGCTCGACTTGCTCTACCCCCCGCCATATATGCTTCCAATGGGCTATCACTACACGACAGAGGTGGTGTATTGCTATAGCACTATCTGAATATCTGAAGCATTGAACTTGAAAATAACACGCCGAACGGCGCACTTGCAGTTACTCACCTATTTCAACTGACCAAAACTTGGACTAAAATGATTTTCCCTAAATATATTTTTTACAACCAAAAACAGTCATACAATAGTTGCTATTCTTTGAATAACTACAGCCCGAGCAAAAGATCAGCAAAACTTTTAAAAGAAGTTTAAAAAAATCGACTACAGGTTACTTTGACAAGAATATCATGTGACGCAAGGCAACACAAGGCACAAAGCTTTGCCCATTAATTTTTCAGGAATCTCAAGCTTTCGTCAAACAAACTATCTGACCACCACCCATATGGTAGGTCCACCACGCGGATCCAACGAGCGCCATTTCGGAGGTAACACGAGGAATGAGAAGCTTTTCTACAAACCTCTGTAGGAGATCCCTTTGGCCATACAGAACCAGTTTGGATTTGTTCACAAATTACGTTAGGTTACAAACGCTAAATTTGGCCAATTTCGACCCCTCCCCCTTGTAACATTTTTTGTGTGCAGCTGCGAAGTCAGCCCATTGCCAGTTCCCTCCCCCTTCTGACTTGCAACAACGTAAAATACGCAGAATGCACAAAGGTATGAAACCCCTGCTTTCACTCTATTTTGAAAGGGCAGGCCCAGTTCCCGAAATGGCCGCAATCAGCTCCAAAAGTGATTGTTTTTTGTAAACCAAAAAATAAATAATACAGTACCTATGTAAAAAAACGAGCAATGGGCAATGTTTTCAACATAACCGCGAGTAGACGTAGGACTTGTATAAACGTAACGTATTTACATTTAACTTCTTACTTTTGCATCTATGGAGTTTGATTATAGGTATTGATATTGGAAACGACTACTTCCATGCTTTGTAGAATTATTAGCAATTTGTTTATTCAAAACCTCTGGAAATAAAACTAATAATTAAATACATACTTAGAATTGCTTTGTTTCTAACAATTAAGCCCTTATTTACTCAAGCAAATGAAGGTCATTTATATATTTTTTATTAATGATAGTATTTGAAGTTTAAAAAATCTATTTATAAAATTTTCAGACCTGTGCAAAATGTGCTATTTTAGGGGAACTGTCCCGTTTTCCAAACAAAGAAATACAGCACCAATTTCGTTGCTTCTTTTACATGCGTGCTTACTGCTGAAAAAATTCAACAATAAGAAACAAGTCAAGGAGCAGTAACCCTACTAAAATAGAGGAGGTACTGCTAATACGTCAACGAAAAATTATTCAATGTTTTGATTCCAAACTCTACGTCAAGTTTATAAATACAATTTCTCAGAAAATGCAAAACAAAGAATAAGATAAAGTTTATTTAAATATTCTATTGGAAACTGAACTTTTTTAAAACATTTACAAATAATACAGCGAAATTGTCTAAGCTAAAATGGATATTAACACTATTGCTGATTGTGCATCTTTAATTGCTAATGCCTTCTGCAAACAAATAAAGTAATTATTTTAATCAAATTTTTATTTTCATCAATGTAGTTGATTTTGTTTGCTGGGGAATCAGTACTGTTATAGTATAACCATGTTTCAATGTACGTGTCGTTTAGTACCAAGCATAACTTAACAAATATGACATGACTCGTACCCATCCCGGGATCATGTGGACTATGAAACCAATCACCTGGATGAGCAGACCAAATCTCTCTAATTTTATACTTCTTCATCCACCACCACTGCCCTGAGCTGCTGAGGCAGCAGCCATCATCGGCCTCTAGCCGTGAACTCCGAGCGATACGATGGGCGATTGCATCCATCTCAACCGACCCCACTGCATCCGACCATCATCAAGCACAGAATGACAAAAAAATGCGCCCACTTCTTTCATGCATATTCGCAGACCCACCGGCAGTTCTACCGCTGGTGACTGCATGCTGTCGCTGTGTAGGTAAACACAGCGAACGAACGAACGAAACGAAAAATGCACGAGCAAAAGCACGTCAGTACGCGCCGCTGTCACAAATTGTAATGACTCGCACACGGCAGGCACTGCTTCTTTTATACACAAAGAATATTTTCCGATAGACCCGAACATACCGTGACATACCGCATTCTGATGTCCGTGTTAGGAATGCACGAGATTGGTTACATATGAAATTTTTACTGGCTTTGACAAAAATTGAAATTATCAATAGCTTTTCGTTAATAATCTCAAGTTTCAATGAAATAGGCAAAATGGTAGAGAGTGTCCGAGTCGATTGATATATAAATCTTAAAAATCCATCGAAAGATAAAGGCGCTAGTAACGTTCAAAATCTTCCCTTCCAGCGTAACGCTCTCGATTTCCAAAAATCTAAATGACACCCAGTATAGTAAAGAAAAGGCAAATGCTGGGTAAAGCGTACCATTGGTACTTCGCGTACCTGAAGGAATAAAATAGACCCCATCTCGCGGTCCTTAGCCTCTTACCCAGCAACTCCTATCCCTACCTCCCGCGGTGCTGGCCGGGATACGAGCAACCTTAGGGAAGATCGGGTAACCAACCCGGTGGGAACTATGGTCGTATGCTGACAGGGAAGGGGGTTTGCTCCTCTTCGGAGGTGCAAATCTTATTGAGCGTCTGTTCGCCATGTCAGGAACGGCTCACAACAGCGTCTGTTCTCCATGTTAGGGCGGCTGATCATCGTCCGAGTGCCAGCGAGGGACTCTAAGTGAAACTGTGCACCATGGTCCACCGGAAATAAGGAGGAATGGTCCTCCGGAAATTTAGGAGGTTTGGTGTCAGGCCCTGCAAGCCAGCCTTTAAAAAATCATAAGCAACGAACAATCAACAAGAGAGTACGGACCGGAACCATCGGCGAAGACCACTGCGACGAAAAGGGACTAGCGATTGGAAACTCGGTTCGTGGAACTGCAAATCCCTCAACTTCATCGGGAGCACACGCATACTCGCCGATGTGCTCAAGGACCGTGGATTCGGCATCGTAGCGCTGCAGGAGAAACGTTTAGAGGTAATCATACCATCTACCAGAGCTGCGGCAACACACACGAGCTGGGAACAGCTTTCATAGTGATGGGCGATATGCAAAGGCGCGTGATCGGGTGGTGGCCGATCAATGAAAGAATGTGCAGGTTGAGGATCAAAGGCCGGTTCTTCAACTTCAGCATAATCAACGTCCATAGCCCACACTCCGGAAGCACTGATGATGATAAGGACGCATTCTACGCGCAGCTGGAACGTGAGTACGACAGCTGTCCAAGCCACGACGTCAAAATCATCATAGGAGATTTGAACGCTCAGGTTGGCCAAGAGGAGGAGTTTAGACCGACTATTGGAAAGTTCAGCGCTCACCGGCTGACGAACGAAAACGGCCTACGACTAATTGATTTCGCCGCCTCCAAGAATATGGCCATTCGTAGCACCTACTTCCAACACAGCCTCCCGTATCGGTACACCTGGAGATCACCACTGCAGACAGAATCACAAATCGACCACGTTCTGATTGATGGACGGCACTTCTCCGACATTATCGACGTCAGGACATATCGTGGCGCTAACATTGACTCGGACCACTATCTGGTGATGGTTAAACTGCGCCCAAAACTATCCGTCATCGACAATGTTCGGTACTGACGACCGCCGCGGTACGACCTAGAGCGACTGAAGCAACCTGATGTCGCCACTGCATACGCGCAGCATCTCGAGGCAGCGTTGCCGGAAGAGGGTGAGCTCGATGGGGCCCCTCTTGAGGACTGCTGGAGTACAGTTAAAGCAGCCATTAACGACGCAGCGGAGAACAACGTCGGGTATATGGGTCGAAGTCGACGGAACGATTGGTTCGACGAAGAGTGCAGACAGATTCTGGAGGAGAAGGACGCAGCGCGGGCGGTCGCGCTGCAGCAAGGTACCCGGCAGAACGTGGAACGTTATAGACGGAAGCGGAGACAGCAGACCCGCCTTTTTCAGGAGAAGAAACGCCGCCTGGAAGAGGCGGAGTGCGAGGAGATGGAACAGCTGTGCTGTTCTCAAGAAACACGCAAGTTCTATCAGAAGCTCAACGCATCCCGCAAAGGCTTCGTGCCGCGAACCGAAATGTGCCGGGATAAGGATGGGAGCATCTTGACGGACGAACGTGTGGTGATCGAAAGGTGGAAGCAGCACTACGAGGAACATCTGAATGGCGCTGAGAGTACAGGCAGTGAAAGTCAAGGCAGCGGAGGAGATGACTACGTCAGTTCAGCGGACGATGGAAGCCAACCAGCCCCCACCTTGAGGGAAGTTAAAGATGCCATTCAACAGCTAAAGACCAATAAAGCAGCTGGTAAGGATGGTATCGGAGCTGAGCTCATCAAGATGGGCCCGGAAAAGCTGGCCACTTGCCTGCACATACTGATAGTCAGAATCTGGGAAACCGAACAGCTACCGGAGGAGTGGAAGGAAGGGGTTATATGCCCCATCTACAAGAAAGGCGACAAACTGGAGTGTGAGAACTTTCGAGCGATCACCATCCTTAATGCCGCCTACAAAGTGATATCCCAGATCATCTTCCGTCGTCTGTCACCATTAGTGAACGAGTTCAAGCCGGCTTCGTTGACGGCCGCTCGACAACGGACCAGATCTTTACTGTACGGCAAATCCTTCAAAATGCCGTGAATACCAGGTCCCAACGCACCATCTGTTCATTGATTTCAAGGCGGCATACGACAGTATAGACCGCGTAGAGCTATGGAAAATTATGGACGAGAACAGCTTCCCTGGGAAGCTTACCAGACTGATCAAAGCAACGGTGGATGGTGTGCAAAACTGTGTGAAGATCTCGGGCGAACACTCCAGTTCGTTCGAATCGCGCCGGGGACTAAGACAAGGTGATGGACTTTCGTGGCTGTTGTTCAACATTGCGCTGAAAGGTGTCATGCGGAGAGCCGGGTGTAACAGCCGGGGTACGATTTTCAACAGATCCAGTCAATTTATTTGCTTCGCAGATGACATGGACATTGTCGGCCGAACATTTGCAAAGGTGGCAGAACTGTACACCCGCCTGAAACGTGAAGCAACAAAAGTTGGACTGGTGGTGAATGCGTCAAAGACAAAGTACATGCTTGTGGGCGGAACCGAGCGCGACAGGGCCCGCCTGGGAAGCAGTGTTACGATAGACGGGATACCTTCGAGGTGGTCGAGGAATTCGTCTACCTCGGATCCTTGCTAACGGCTGACAACAACGTTAGTCGTGAAATACGAAGGCGCATCATCTGTGGAAGTCGGGCCTACTACGGGCTCCAGAAGAAACTGCGGTCGAAAAAGATTCGCCACCGCACCAAATGTGTCATGTACAAGACGTTAATAAGACCGGTAGTCCTCTACGGACATGAAACATGGACAATGCTCGAGGAGGACTTGCAAGCACTCGGAGTATTCGAGAGACGGGTGCTTAGGACCATCTTTGGCGGTGTGCAAGAAGACGGTGTGTGGCGGCGAAGAATGAACCATGAGCTCGCCCAACTCTACGGCGAACCCAGTATCCAGAAGGTAGCTAAAGCCGGAAGGGTACGATGGGCAGGACATGTTGCAAGAATGCCGGACAGCAACCCTGCAAAGATGGTGTTCGCTTCCGATCCGGCAGGTACGAGACGGCGTGGAGCGCAGCGAGCGAGATGGGCAGACCAGGTGCAGAACGACTTGGCGAGCGTGGGGCGTATCCGAGGATGGAGAGATGCGGCCTCGAACCGTGCATTGTGGCGTCAAATTGTTGATTCAGTGTTATCTGTTTAGATGTTAACTAAATAAATGAATGAATAGTAAAGAAAGACGTAAGTCCTATGTCAAAAGTCTATCCAATCGAATCGACAAAGTAAGTTGTATTTATGAAAGTTTTTAGCATTGTTCAATACTTTGTGTGGTCACACTTGGCTTCAATAAAAGCTTCAATTCAGCAAGCTTAGCAGTCTTTTCTGGTGTGATTTTGTCCCTTTCATTTGCAATTACTTGTCGTAATTGCTGAATACTTGTTGAATGTTGTTCTTGATCCCTAATTTTCAATATAGATCCAAGATATTATTTTGGGCTTAAGTCTGGAGACTGTGCTGACCACTCCATAACGGCGATGTTCTGTTTGTTGAACCATTGCGATGCCAGTCTGACATGCTTTACTGCCGCAATAAAAAAAAAAACAACATACAAGTTTTTCATTTTTCTGTTAAACAGCTCGATGAGTACCACTCGTGCACACAATTTCTGGAACATGGCATGTACGACATATTTACAGATCACGGTAGTTTGGGTCTCCAAACTCGCCCACCCATGACGATGGCAGCGAGCTCCAAATCATGACCGTACTTGCATAGACAAAAAAAAAACGAAAAATGTAGTTCAGTTATTTGACAATATTAATAATGTTGCAAAAACTCACCTCCATCATGTAACTTCTTTTTAAAGCTTTAGCCGATATTCCGCCATTTTCGTGTGATACAATCACCAAAATTTGTGTAGAATTTAAGGTTTAAAAAAAAAACACGTGATAAAGAAATTTAAAAAAAAATCACCCAAATAGTAGGGTAAATGATCCAATAGTAGAGGAAGTACGTTCCAACACTATTAATTTTTCTAGAATTAAACGAAATTTCATTTCGCTTACCTTGGATATATATTCGAAAACGTTCGGCATCTATTTCATTGGAGAAATGCTTCTATCGCATGTATTCCATGTTTTCCATCCTAAAATAATAACTTCATTTATTGGTGCACTGTTCCAATAGTTGCGGTATTTTTAATTCGTGTTCCTATAGTTGCGAATCCCATTGTTTTCTTACGGGACTCGCAACTATAGGAACACTACCGCAACTACTGGTGCTCAGGTGAAAATTCAGTAAGTTATTCTCTAGATATTTACCAGTTTTTAAAGATAATCAATGTTTTTTTCACTTGGTTCGTATATTGACATATCGTTTTATCATTAGACGTAATGGGTTGCTGCGTTTGATTCGTAGATTTAACGCACACTGCACTACCACAACTATAGGAACACCCACCACTATCGGATCGTTTGCCCTACTCTTTTATTTCATTTTTTCAAGACCATATTTGTGAAGCCAATTTCGCACTGTTTGAAGTGTCACATGAACAATAACTCATTTTCGATTGGATTGATACTTTGGAAGCTTATAACCTTTTGATTGACTTTGTTTATGATAGCCCTGTCAATCCCATTGGCGTAACTAAGGGGTGGGGCAGGTGGGACTGGCCCTCCCCAGACCCATTTGTGGTCCTTCCCCAGAAAATTTCAAAAGTGATTTCTTAAATAGTAAATATTCATGTATTACAAACATATTCCCTCACTCCTCATTGAATCGTAGGTATGTGATCAACTTTTCGGCAAGGTGTCGAAATTGTCTTTGCAAAATGTAAAGTGCAAGCAAGAGTGCAGGTCATAAATTTTTACAGATTTTTCTTATATATTTTCATACAGATATTTCATTATGTGTTAGCAAAGGGTGATCACATTGTGGTTTATTAATTGTATCAAGTTCAAAAACCAGATTGTTTGAAGAATTATACATTCCTGTTCTGACTTCCAACTACGATTAGATTTAAACGAAGCTGGAACATGTTTTTTGGACTAGAACTTAATAAACAATAATCGTACATATTCCTGGGCCGCATGATTGTATGCTCCTAAATTCAACCTATGGGAGTCAAAACGATATATCTTTTGTAAACCTTTCGAAAATAGAAATTATATTCAATTGAATAGCAGGCCAAATTCCAGTTGGAATGTGGAGCCATTGAAGAAGAAGAATAAGATGGCATAAAAAAGTTGATTAAATTCTTAGGAAGTTTTTTTTTTTGAGAAAGTCCTTACAAGTCCAGATGAAATGTTTTCTTTTTTCAACAAAACTCGGCCTTTTAACTAAACAGATATGCCTGTCCCAGTCTTTATGTTGAGATCGGAGAAGGTAGATCTAAACAGATACAAAGTTATGGAATAAGGAAGAATAGTTCTTTTATAAACTAGTTAAATGATGAGTGATGAACTTATAAAATAATTTAAAAAAATCACTCTAGTTAAAAAGAAATAGTTGAATGATTCCAAGATTTGTTCATTTTAGGGTCCTTCCGAATTCCCACTAACTATGCGTAATTACAGAAATTTTGAACTCTGACGAAAACTTACAAGAAATTTTCATAGAATATTGTAGTTCCCATTAAAAACCGAAGGTAATTTCGGATCTAAATCCTTCCGGAACTCAATGTTTTTTTTCAAGAGTGCCTAAAATATTTCCAGAATTAATAAACAAAGAAAAAATTGACAGAAATTTCGCAGAATCTGAAACATTAGTGTAAATATTAGAATACTTCAAGTACAGTAATATCCCGATTTTGTCACCCCTGGTGAATTTTGGGGTGATAAAACAGGGTATGTGACAAAATTGGTAAAAAAAATCCATTTTTTATTCATTCCACAAATATGAATCATTTTATGCCTTGGAAAGGCCAAATGAGTGAACGGTACTCGTTATTTCTTGTCGAAATTGCTTACAGAATATTTCCCAGGTACCCAGAAGTTGTTCGTAATAAACTACAGACGGTGAAAGCTATGTCATGAAAATCAAAGTTGTTTGTGGTATTATTTACGAAAATAAAAAAAAAAAGACAAAAATTTTTGGGGTTGCAAAATCCGGTCGAAAACGTGATAAAATCGGGTCGAAAACGTGATAAAATCGAGGGTAGACAAAATCGGGGAGTGACAAAATCGGGTCAACACTGTAGTTTGTTTATTTGGTGGGCTTAGCCGTGTATAACACTTTGCAGAGCCCCAATTCTTTAGTATGAACATAATTATGATCATAAACTCATAATAATAAAGATTGCATTTAAATTTTCTTTTTATGAATCCCATAATATCAACAAAGCATCTTTGTTTCTACGTTTATTAGGTGAGGGATTTTTCTGGGATCTTTGTCTTACAATGTAATTTTTTTTCATTTAAATGTGTTTTTTATTATTTTATATGGAGCAGAAGCAGAACTTCTCCTTTCTCCGATAGCCCTTACGTAATTAGTGCATGGCTATCGCAATCTTCAAAGTGCTCTAAAAACTCGAAAACCATACAATTATACGGAAATTGAGAAGAAAGTATGGCCCTTTATTTAAACCTAAGCTTTCCGCATATCATACAAACATAAATAAAAATATCCTAAAACTTCAAAGCTGATTAAAACCTTATCCATAAATCATAAAAAAATAAATACACTCAAACTAGATACAATTGAAAGACATCGCGATTAAGAAGTCTCAGTCTGCTCCACGTATTTATCTAAATCACACCATTACTCAAATTCAGCTTAATTGTGCGCATATTGACAAATGAGCAGCGCAAAAGCATAAAAAGTAGCTTGGAAGCCCATGCGTGCAGTGCTCTATATCGACTTAAAAAATAGCTCTCACCAGATGGAGCCATACACCCACCCCCTAGACCGGGACTCTAGTTATGCCTATGGTCAATCCGAAGACAAGTCTTCAAAGCACGTTCTGATCGTATCGCTGGTAAGATGGAATGGCATTTTTTTACATTTAAACTATTTTAGCTACCGTATCTCTACGAACTAGTACAATATCAGCAATTATACTGTAGGTTTTACCAGAATTGTGATGTTCTATTATAAAATTGTCAGATACATTTGGCCGAATACAGTCAAAGTTCCATGAGTCGATATTTAAGGGAATATTAAATATCGAGATTCGGAATAAAATATCCTTGATAAGCAAGGATATCACGGTAACACAGAAATTATTTTTTAGTATGGTATAATTTGCCTTCATGAGTCAATATCGAGTCATACAATATCGTCTCATGGAGGTTTTACTGTAGGACATTTGGCTGAACAGGATATTTGGCCGAACAGAATATTTGGCCGAATAGGACATTTGGCCTTTAAGAGATGAGCCAGCCCTGGGCTGAAAATCTCTTTAATAAAGATAAAAAAAAAACATTTGGCCGAATAGAACATTTGGCAGAGCGAATAGGTCATTTGACCGAACATGTTATTTGGTCGAGCAGGACATTTGGCCGAATAGGTCATTTGAAAAGTGAGAAATAAGGTGTGAAAAGTGAGACGTCTCATTTCTCACTCCTCATTTAACACTTCTTACTGTGAAAAATGAGTAGTGTGAAGTAAGAAACGAGACTTCCCACTACTCACTTCCCACTTTTCACTCCTCACAGTAAGAAGTGAGACGTCTCAATTCTCACTCTTCATTTCTCACTTCTTACTGTAAAAATTGAGAAGTATACTTCGCACTACTCAAATAATAAGCAGTGAGAAGTGAGACGTCTCACTTTTCACACCTCATTTCTCACTTTTCAAATGCTCGGCCAAATAACATGTTCGGTCAAATGACCTATTCGGCCAAATGTCCTATTCAGCAAACTGATCTTTTCGGCCAAATGGCTTTGGGCCGAATAGGTTTCTGCCAAACGACCCTTCCACTTTCTACTTTGAACTAAGAACAAATCATTTTTTTTATAAGAAAAACAACACGATTTTTTTTACCTTTTTCAACGTGTCATAAACGGACTGTGGGATCAAAATCTATGACCAAAATATATTTTTTTCATAATGAATGAGAAAGGCACTACTATAGCTAGGATAATTAATCCGGATTTTTTAATGTAATAAACGTAAATCTACTAAATCGTACTGTATATAATGTTAACATGTGACGTGTTCGATTCTGCTTTTATGCATTAATGGGAAGGTGACTGGTTCTCTGCAAGTTATTCTCTGCCATTAGGTTAAGGAAGGCCCCTAATCCAAAGATGGCGTTTTTAATTCTCAATCCGGTCCAGGTAAGTAACGTTCTCGACTTCTTGAGAATAGTGTATCCACCATTGTGTTCTAACACTTATTTTTTCGAAGAGATGTTAGCATTGTTTTGATTATCTCAGTAGAAGTGACGTTTCGATGAATGATAAAGTAATAAACAATATTTTCTAAATTTCAGTTCTGAAAATTCACTAAGTTACAGCGTTGCCTGATTATTCCGAATTCGAATAACCGAAAAATAGTGAATACGAGAATAGTAAAAATAGTAAAGTGAAAGAGCAGGTCAAGTTCCAGTTGGAATGTAAAGCGATTGAAGAAAAAGTTGAAGATTCCAAATATTCTTCTACCATTTACTTCCTCTATGAAAACTTATGTGAATAAAAAATACACACAGAAGAATATTGTACGATTGGAACAAAAGTTTCCATTGTTGCATTAAGTAAGTAGACATTGTTGTTTCAAGTATCCATATTGCCGTCTCAATGTTGATTCACTGCTTCATTCAATTGAATATTATCATTGTTTCAATTCTTCATCGCATGATTGAAACAATAATAATATAATGATTTGTTTATCGGCTTTATCGGTCATTTCTACTCAAAGTATGAGGGAGTAGATAATCGAAAGATAATTGAAAATCATTAGATTGAAAGCCATTCGCTAGGGCGCGAACAAGTATGAAGCGATAGAGGGTGAAGGGAGAAAGGAAGACCATCTATTGAACAGCACACAATCGAAGCGTGAATCTTCTTGCCTAACGCCCTGGTTGTGGACGGCTTGGTTAGTGGTATGGAAACCACCGTGCCAAGACAGGCTGAAATCTGTTAACTGGATTAAAGGTTTGGTAGGTCTGCTTTCAAGGTCTATATAATATCATCAAATATTGAGCAGTTTAACTTATTATTAGTTTAAATGAATTATTAGAAACTTATGGAAAGAAGTTTTGTAGAAACCTGGAAGGACTAAGAAATCACAAATATCCTCAAGTCCGCATAAAATCTGTTCTGCGACGGGTCCCGTACTCCCCGAAAGATTATTTGACGATCATACGATTTCCTGGTAGTGGATAAGCGACGATCCATATAAATTACTAAAAATGTCAGAGGTAGGAGGGACAAAAGATTAAATGAACAAAACATAGAAATCTTCAATTTCATATACATGATGACTGAGACAATATTTACAACAGTAACTTATAATTACCCAGAGTTTCCACTTCCTTATTTAATTTAATTTATAAAGTGTTCAGCAGCCTTCGGGTGAAAAATGTGTGTTTTTTTTAACTAGCTGCAGGACAGTGAAGTTGAATAAGTAGTGCTTGATGGATCGTGCACTTGTAGAACGTAATTTCCGGGTAAAACTCGAAAGCGTAAAAAAACTCAATCTCAAAAACCGTGTGGAAAAGAACTGAAGTATTTAGTCTTCCTATACATTACTATCCGTCTTGTAGCAATGATTGTCGAAATAATTTTCTTCTCCTTAACCTACATCGTTTTGATTAAAAGAGCAACTAGCAACTACTAGTACAATCATGCTTATTGAAGAAGCAATATTTATTCTGAAAATCGATTCAAATTTCACAAATTATGTAAAGATTATGTCTGGAGGTTTAGATTTTTAATTTTTACAGTTTTTTATTTGTAATATGTGCAATGTGCATCGATTTCTCAGCACCAGAACTGTTGCGCAAACTGACATTTATCCTATTTGTCCTACCCACGACTTGGAACGTGAATGCGCCTCTGTGTCTACATGAAGGAAGTTTCGAGCAGAGTAGGGTAATACCAGCTTATTTTTGGATACCGAAATAGGAGAAAATACCGATTTATATCTAAGCATTCTAAGCTTTTCGTTAAATTTTAAGATACAAATAATGAATATTTGTCCTAAATCACGACCAAAACTCAAAACTGCAAGAAAAAATCAAATGCATAGATGCCATTTTATGTTTGGTTATAGTTTTCAGTAGGAAAAGTCACGCGAATGTTGAATGGTTCTATAAATGAAAAGTATGACCAAGATGTATAAAACCATCGCTATCCCTGAAAACCCTCATCTTTATTGCTTTTCCCGAGCCATGGATTAATGTTGGCCAGTCAATTCAAAAACAAAATCCTACCGTGCGCCAATTGTCGATACATAGTATAGTACCAATGCATACCACGCCCGCCCTCACGGAAGCATGTTCGAAAAATATTTCTCTGTTTCGTTTGCACCGAAGAAATGTTGTAGACACAGCGCGAGTGCTTCTCATTCTGTGGTCCGTTCCAGTTTTTTCGATCAAACTTGCACAGGGCACGAAGCTAACGATTCATCGGATATGCTATCGCGGAAATGATGCATTCAAATGCTTCTCCCAAGCCAAAGATAGCTGCATCGACAAAACTGAAATGCTTGCGGCCCGTCATAGATAATGGCTTGCTTTATGGATCTGTCCACTGTAAGTAGACTGGCTCAAACCTTGTGGTTCACTCACCGATGGTTTTGGCTTCTTGTGCCACTTCATTGTGGCGGGGCTGTTTCGGCGCTCCTAATGGAGGCGCAATAAATCGTATCGACAGCTGTATTGCTCCTTATTGGGAACGACTTCGCGGCTATCTCGAGTATTGCACTTTGTTTCACTTTTAGGTTGTTTTCTTCTTAGCTGCACTTAAAAATTATCACTAGGTTTCACCGGGAACTGGTATTGATAGCAATTTGCGACGGGGTGCCTCATTTGACTTTTCTCTTCCTCATACTGACAAACACTGGGTGGACGACAATTACGCCCTGAGTTATGACCTGTTAGAGAAAAGATAAAGAAAGGAAAAGCATTAGAATGGATTCATAATAGAAAAGCAAGATTTGTGTGCTATTGTCATAATAAATTCTTCTTAAAACGATGAAATGTGGCATTATTGCTATTCCGGGGAACATTGGGTAGTTACATGCTTCCAGTGGTCCAAACATCAATATTCCTTGCGATTCTTCAATCAAATGACATGCCTTCAACATTTGGTCCATCCCAAGCCATCCAAGAATTCCAAGAACTTGAGTATAGGCCTGAAGGATCTGTCTGCTCCTTTCAGAAATGCAACATGCTCTTAATGATCATTAAAATCAACCAAATCGGATATGCATATGAATGGATCAACCAAATCGAATATGAATGAAATGCATGTTCCGTTCCGGGTCATTCAAGAGTTCCAAAAATTGGAGTTCAGGTCTTAAGGTCAGATCTACATGCTCCTTTTGTAAATCCAACATGCTCTTAGTGATTATTTGAACCAATTTGGAAATGAATTGATGGCATGTTACATTCAAGGCCATCCAAGAACTTCAAGAATATTGGAGTTCAAGCCTTAAGGTCAGAACGCGTGACGAAAGATCTATTTTCTTGTTTTAGGGTATCAACGTGCTTTTACTAATTATTTAAATTGAGTGGGATTATATTCCTTGTGTAATGCGTATCCATTTTGGTTCTATGGATTACTAAGGACATGGCCATATACAAAAGAGATAACAGCCCTTTGGGTACGCGTGACGACATCAAAGTTTAAACAATTGTTGAACGCTCATCCAATTCAATTCTATGGATCGCAACCAGCATAAATGATCCAAAAAGACTATCAGGTCTCAAGGAGCTGAAAGCCTATACTTCAGGTAATTCTTGTTTGTACTGCGATGCAACAATAGTTGAAGGTGTATGAATTTTTTTTTCAATGGATCACAAGGGCATCAACCATTCTTAAAAAAAATATTAGAGACTTCGTTTAGAACTTAAGTCATGTGCTCCAAGGAATTCTCGGATGACTTTTTGAATAAAAAAGTGCCCAAACTAATGGTAAAAAAGAAAATTGTTTTATTGGTGCACATGTAAACCTTAAGATCCATACTTTAGGGAATTCTTGGATGACCTGGAACGGAACGGTTATTAAAGGCGGCTCCAGGCATACGGATTAAAAAGAGCATGAATCATTAAAAACAGACCTTTACCCAAGTTACCATGAAGCTATATATGCTTGTAAAAAATACAGCCCTAAAGGTTGTCTTAAAGTGGAAAAGGGCATTTATAAGACCGAATTGATGGTTCATTACTTTGACATGTTGAAATAAAGCATCAGTAATGCTTCGCTTCATTCGAAATGCTTATTTAGAGTATAGTTGCCTGACAGTTGATAAATAAATGCAACTTCACATCGTTGAAACTGATGTAAAGCAATTAGCATTTAGCATGCCAGTTTATGATTGATATACGTGCAATATTGTAATGCTTGGTGATACTTGGGTGGTTACTCGTTTATATCCAAGGCCTATATTCCAGTTATTCTTGTAGCACCTGGAGGGGAATTGGAGCATATTGAATTTGGTTTAATAGATCAAGTAGAGCAGCGGTACTCAACCTGGGGTACATGTACCCTGGGGTACCTTTACTGGTCCCAGGGATACCTAGGACAAAAATGCATAAGGGCGGATGTATTACAAAACTCGAATAATTGTGTATTTTTTTCATACATAAACTTTGACTTGTACGTAATATGCATGGCGATCAGTATATCAAAGCTTATTGCTAAGATCAAAAGGACAAAACGAAGCTTCCTTATAAACGTCTCAGAAGCCTTCCTCCAAGCAGCTCGTACTCTTTTTTTTTTTAAGAGGCTCCAAATTCTCCTTTCAAGAGGCTTGGAAGCCTCCTTTCAAGAGGCTCAAAAGCCTCCTTTCAAGAGGCCTGAAAGCCTCCTTTCAAGAGGCTCGAAAGCCTCCTTTCAAGAGGCTCGGTAGCCTCCTTTAAGAGCTCAGAAGCCTCCTTTCAAGAGGCCTCAGAAGCCTCCTTTCAAGAGGCTCAAGCCTCCTTTCAAGCCTCGAAGCCTCCTTTCAAGAGGCTCGAAGCCTCCTTCAAGAGGCTCAAGCCTCCTTTCAAGAGGTCTGGAAGCCTCCTTTCAAGAGGGCTCAGAAGCCTCCTTTCAAGAGGCTCAGAAGCCTCCTTTCAAGAGGCTCAAGCCTCCTTTCAAGAGGCTCAGAACCCTCCTTTCAAGAGGCCTGGAAGCCTCCTTTCAAAGGCCTGGAAGCCCCTCCTTTCAAAGGCTCGGAAGCCTCCTTTCAAGAGGCTCAAACCTCCATTCAAGAGGCTCTGGAAGCCTCCTTTCAAAGGCTCTGGAAGCCTCCTTTCAAAGGCTCTGAAGCCTCCTTTCAAGAGGCTCAGAAACCTCCATCTCAAGAGGCTCGAACCTCCATTCAAGAGGCTCTGAAACCTCCATTCAAGAGGCTCCAGAAGCCTCCTTTCAAGAGGCCTGGAAGCCTCCTTTTAAAAGGCCTGGAAGCCTCCTTTCAAAGGCTCAAGCCTCCTTTCAGAGAGGCTCAAGCCTCCTTTCAAGAGGCTCAAGCCTCCTTTCAAGAGGCTCAGAAGCCTCCTTTCAAGAGGCTCCAAGCCTCCTTTCAAGAGCTCAGAGCCTCCTTTCAAGAGGCTCCAGAGCCTCCTTTCAAGAGGCTCAAAGCCTCCTTTCAAAAGGCTCTGGAAGCCTCGTTTCAAAAGGCTCCGGAAGCCTCCTTTCCAAGAGCTCAGAAGCCTCCATTCAAGAGGCTCGAAGCCTCCATTCAAGAGGCTCAGAGCCTCCTTTCAAGAGGCCCGGAAGCCTCCTTTCAAGAGGCTCAGAAGCCTCCTTTCAAGAGGCTCAGAAGCCTCCTTTCAAGAGGCTCAAGAGCCTCCTTTCAAGAGGCTCAGAGCCTCCTTTCAAGAGGCTCAGAAGCCTCCTTTCCAAGAGGCTCGGAAGCCTCCTTTCAAGAGGCTCAGGAAGCCTCCTTTCAAGAGGCTCGGAAGCCTCCTTTCAAGAGGCCTCAGAAGCCTCCTTCAAGAGGCTCCAGAGCCTCCCTTTCAAGAGGCTCAGCCTCCTTTCAAGAGGCTCAGGAAGCCTCCTTTCAAGAGGCTCAGAAGCCTCCCTTTCAAGAGGCTCAGAAGCCTCCTTTCAGAGGCTCGGCCTCCTTTCAAGAGGCCTCAGAAGCCTCCTTTCAAGAGGCTCAGGCCTCCTTTCAAGAGGCTCAAGCCTCCTTTCAAGAGCTCAGGAAGCCTCCTTTCAAGAGGCTCAGCCTCCTTTCAAGAGGCCCAGAAGCCTCCTTCAAGAGGCCTCGGAAGCCTCCTTCAAGAGGCCCAAGCCTCCTTTCAAGAGGCTCAGAAGCCTCCTTTCAAGAGGCCTGGAAGCCTCCTTTCAAGAGGCCCGGAAGCCTCCTTTCAAGGCTCAGGCCTCCTTTCAAGAACTCAGAGCCTCCTTTCAAGAGGCTCAGAAGCCTCCTTTCAAGAGGCCTCAGAAGCCTCCTTTCAAGAGGCTCAAGCCTCCTTTCAAAGAGCTCCAAGCCTCCTTTCAAGAGGCCTCAGGAAGCCTCCTTTCCAAGAGGCCTCAGCTCAGCCTCCTTTCAAGAGGCCCGGAAGCCTCCTTTCAAGAGGCTCGGAAGCCTCCTTTCAAGAGGCTCAGGAAGCCTCCCTTCAAGAGGCTCAGAAGCCTCCTTTCAAGAGGCCTGGAAGCCTCCTTCAAGAGGCTCAGAGCCTCCTTCAAGAGGCTCGAAGCCTCCTTTCAAGAGGCTCGGAAGCCTCCCTTTCAAGAGGTTCAGCCTCCTTTCAAGAGGCTCAGGAAGCCTCCTATCAAGAGGCTCAGGAAGCCTCCTTTCAAGAGGCTCAGAAGCCTCCTTTCAAGAGGCTCGAAGCCTCCCTTTCAAGAAGCTCAAAGCCTCTTTCAAGAGGCTCAGAGCCTCTTTTCAAGACTCAGAAGCCTCTTTCCAAGAGGCTCAGCCTCTTTCAAGAGGCCTGGAAGCCACCTTTCAAGTGGCTCAAGCCTCCTTTCAAGAGGCTCGGAAGCCTCCTTTCAGAAGGCTCGGAAGCCTCCTTTCAAGAGGCTCAGAAGCCACCTTTCAAGAGGCTCGAAGCCACCTTTCAAAGGCTCAGAAGCCTCCTTTCAAGAGACTCTGGAGCCTCCTTTCAAGAGACTAGGAAGCCTTCTTTCAAGAGGCTCGGAAGCCTCCTTTCAAGACGCTCGGAGGCCTCCTTTCAAGAGGCTCGAAAGCCTTCTTTTAAGCGGCTCGAAAGCCTTCTTTCAAGCGGCTCCAAAGCCTCCTTTCAAAATGCTCTTTCATAGGGGCTCGGAAGCCTCCTTTCAAAAGGCTCGGAAAGCCACAAAAGTACTCAAAGTCGTATTTAATCGTCGTAAATTAATTTTCATTCAGTAAAATTTCAGACAACTTTTTGGATTGCCTACATTCCATTAGTTTTCAGGTCAGTTTTTCATATATCTACTGAGTTATGCTTATTTTCTTTCTCGGAAACTCGACTTTTGCAATTTCGTATGACCTGGGACGATACATTTATTAAATGCATATTTAATTTGGTTCTACGGATTGAGAAGGGCATGGTAGCTATCCTTTGGTTGCGCGTGTAAACCTTAAGGCCTAGACTTCAGGGAATTCTTGAACGATCTAGAACGAAACAGTTATTGAAAGCGTATACCGTTTTATTCTACGGATTAAAAAAAGGGCATGCATGAACCATTTTCAAAAAAAAAAAAATATATATATATATATATATATATATATATATATATATATATATATATCAGAGGAATTCTTGGATGACCTGAAATGGAACAACTATTTAAGGTGCATCAAATTTGATCAAACAAATCAAATAGGTCATGAACCATTTTCAAAAAGAGATATCAGCCCTTTGGCTAAACGTGTAGACATTAAGGCCTATACTTCATGTAATTCTTGCACAATCTAGGACGAAACAGTTATTTAAGGCGAATCCACTTTTTTCTATGGATTGAAAAGGGCATGGACCATTTTCAAATACATATAATAACCCTTTGGTTACTCGTGTAGACCTCAAGGCCTATACTCCAGGAATTTTTGGATAAATTGGAAAGGAACAACTATTGAATGCGTATCCAATTTGGTTCACGATGGGAATGGGGTTTTCAATAAATTGCCAAATCGTTGACGATGACAATGTCACTAAGCGACCAATGTTGGAGAATGTCGTAGATTTCGCAATAAAAAATACCGGATTATTGTTCTCGTTATATTAACTGAAGGGCTGCCTGAAGGTGGCTTACCAAAGATGTTTCATTTTACAGGTAGCAGGAGCGACGACCACGATATAAGCAGTTGGTATAAACTACGTGTGCGTAAGAGGTTAAATACCAAAAAAATAAAACCAAAAATTAATACGCAAAATACTATAAGCATAACAACACACGAAACATAATTTGTTACGATTTTGGTATCGTAATAAAAGAGCATGTTATGCATGACGTATTTTACCTCTTATGCAGTATAAGGTATAATATTCAGCAACAAATACTTTAAATTTATTGGAAAGTCGGATCTTGGAACATATAAAGTTGAAATGCACACCGGCGTATTAGGAGAAGCTTTACCTTTATTGGAGCGGAATCGAACCCGCTCTGCACAGCACGAAAAAGGTGCCCAGATGACTGACACCGCTATTGGAACAGGTACGAATTCTGCAACCTAAACCTAAACAATCTGAATCTGAATCAGTCTAATGATTTACAAAACTTTGAAACCACTCGAGCTTTCTCCTTCAGAATATTTTTTTTTATTCACAAGCCATTATCATTGGATATAAGTATAACAAATTCTTCAAGTTCTATGTGGTGATATGCCAGAGAACATCGAAAATATTCAAAAGCTCTATCAACAGAGATACCAAAATATAGCTTGCCTATTAAATATAAAATAAAAGGTTTTTACCTTGCTCAATGAATATAAAATATAAGTATATCCATGTTTAAAAAATTGGCATATGATATGAAGCCAAATAGATTGAGAAATATAAGCATTTTGAAACATGCCATTCATTTTGGCAACATATCCCCAAGCCAGTCATAAACTCATCTTATCTACACATCTCTAACTTCAATTCAGTATGCTACGTAATGATCACATTTTGTATCCCAAATGTCAACCATTATCCAACTAAAAGCACATAATGTAGACGTTGGAAGCAAAGGTTCCCACAACCGTGGTATGTTACAAACTGTCTAACCAGCTGGTCCCACAATCGAGAAACAATAAAACGCAATAAAAACACGGGCATTAAAGTTGTCTTAAAGTATTACAACTCTGCGCACAAGCTCATGGAACCGGCATACGTGCGCTGACGTTTACCGGCAATGCTGCATTCTCGACATAGTTTGAAATTGGCATTGTTTCCCCAATCACCCATCCGAAAGCAATTACTACCACTTACAAACCAAACAAGAGTAATTCTCCCATTTAATTAAACTTTTTTGTTCGACTACTACACTCCCACAAATGTGCTTCTAAGCGTATGCTGAAGTCACCGAACCACACTAAAGCCTCTTTTGCTGGCATAGATTTGCATTCGCACTGCAGGTCGAGCTCAAATTGCACATGTACTGTGCAGCAAATGAACAACTAATTGCATCTTCTTTCATCACCTCTCGAAGCTTGCATCTCGTATACATGGAACGTGCACAGTGCAGTAGCAGACGTGCTTCACCCTTGCCCTCGCCGAGGTTTATAGAATGCAGATCGTATCGTCAATCCCAGCACGAATCAAAATGCGCACTTTTGGGAAGGCCACACTCGAAACACTTTCTCCCACGCTCTATACTTGTTTTAAATAACGGCTAATGCGTCTATGCATGTCCGTTGGACGGACTTGAATTGTTTGAAACAAGTTGATATTTTCTGTGGAGTCCCCTCCAGAATAATGCGGATTGTGCACAGCTAAGAATCTCTATGCAATTCTTGATGATGCAGATGATCCGTGAACATTGATTGCACGTTTGATTTATGCAGTATGTATTGGAGTTGAACAATTAGTACAATTTCATGTGGTAAGTCATAAAATAATTGAGTACCGATTTATAAACATCAACCATACTGATTAGTTGCTCCATGAATTAAGCATGAGCTTGATTGACCACCCGTAGTTGCTTCTCCATTATGACCAGATCAGCTGCTCTAACACAGAGAACCAATAGATGTTTGCTTCTGACTCGCACTCATAGTGCCTGCCACGTTAGAATGCAAGTTAATGTACGGAAAGGGAGCAAATGAGCAAAAATCACTCGTCCACGGCACTTGCCACTACTTCATGCGAAATTCATTGGAATTTTTGGGTTAGGTTCGAAGGGGGGAGAGGTTTGTATTGGTTAATGAGCTACTACTGCAATAGTCAAGTTGATATGTGGAAGGAAACGGAAACGGTGTGGAAATAAATTCCAAGTTCTAGCGATTGCTGAGAGATATGGAGAAAGTTTCAAATTAGAAGAATGGAACGAGCCTGGGATTGAACCCACGACCATAAAACTACCAAACCCGTCTCATTGGTATTGGTTGCTCAATGTATTTGACCAAATTCAACTAGGCCGAAAGTTGTTTGGCCGAATTCAACTAGGCCGAAAGTTGTTTGACCGAATAGACAAAGAGTCGTTTGGCCGAAAGGGTCATTTGGCCGAAAGGGTCATTTGTCCGAAAGGGTCATTTGGCCGAAAGGGTCGTTTGGCCGAATATTTGAAAAGTGAGAAATTAGGAGTAAGAATAGAGGAGTCTCAATTCTCATTCCTCATTTCTCACTTCTCACTGTAAAAATGAGGAGCGCGAAGTGAGTAGTGAGATTTCTCACTACTCAATTCGCGCTTTTCACTTCCTACAGCGAGCAGCGAACAAACAATTAGGCCGAAACCCATCTGGCCAAAAATCATTTGGCCGACAAGGTCATTGGCCGAATAAGTTTTTGATAAGAAAATTATTTTGAGCTTTTTAGTGGAATGTTTTCACCTGTCATAAGACGAGTTTGAACAATCCCATTGAATTCCACCATTGTTGTATCCTGACAGATACGTATTTCGACCTCAACAGTAAGGCCGTCTTCAGTGTCTTGTGACTCGACTTGACTCGAGTCGAGTCAGCACAAGACACTGAAGACGGCCTTACTGTTGAGGCCGAAATACGTATCTGTCAGATACAAATTATGGTAATTCAATGGATTGTTCAAACTGTCTTATGACAGGCGAATAAGTTTGAAAAGAGAGACGAGAGACGAGAGAGAGAAAATAGAGACGTCTCAATTCTCATTCCCCATTGCTCACTTCTACTGTAAAAAATGAGGAGCGCGAAGTGAGTAGTGTAGATGTCTCACTACTCACTTCGCGCTTCACTTTTTACAGCGAGAAGTGATAAATGAGGAATGATAATTGAGACGTCTCACTTCTCACTCTTCAATTTTCTCTTCTCACTGTAAAAAGTGTGAAGGGCGAAGTGAGTAGTGAGACGTCTCTCTACTCATTTCGCGCTTCTCACTTATTACAGTGAGAAGTGAGAAATGACCCTTTCGGCCTAATGACCGTTTCGGCCAAATGGTTGTACCGTCAGGTCGCCATCTGCGCTTGCTCAATATCAGAAGAAAAAGTGAATGTTTTATTGTTCTTTACTACTTAATATCCATGTAATTGAAGTGTCAGGTGTATGTATTTTCAGTTAACGTATAAAATTTAGTCAAAAATGTCGGTAACACTTAATTCTCCACCAAATCAAAAATGCAGGCGAACGGATCCCCAGAAAATAACTGTGTCCATTCACCGCGCATCGAAATCGTGAGTACTATGAATGATACCGCCATAATTTTGAACAAGTTTAGACAGAAAAAGGCGCAGAAGTAATAGTTTTTCGGGGATGACTTGTTGATAAGAGTTGCGCGACGCTAATGAGCATTGATTTCCGCATCTGCAATAGAGTTGTTTTGATTGATTATGTCCTTTCTGTGTTACACTAAAACACATAAACTTCACATGTTGATGTTTAACTAAATGAAAAACACGAATATCAT
This sequence comes from Armigeres subalbatus, assembly GCF_024139115.2. Classification (NCBI taxonomy): domain Eukaryota; kingdom Metazoa; phylum Arthropoda; class Insecta; order Diptera; family Culicidae; genus Armigeres; species Armigeres subalbatus. The sequence continues at coordinate 166,956,160 of NC_085140.1, forward strand.
TTTAAAATTAAATATTTCAATTATTTAAATGAAAAGTTCTTATGCACGGTAAATAGGTACCTACCCACACGGAGAATGGTGCCCTAACACGGTGAAAGGATCCCCTAACATGTCACTGAAAAATTATCTACATCCATCTACCTTGCCAAAAACAGATAGTTTCTGATTTTCATTCGAATCAAAATATTTGTTTCGCGGTACTACATTCCGCGGAATGTACCAAATCTCCGAAAGACATTTCGCGGAATGCCATTTGGCGGAATTCGGAATAATTATCATTGAAATATTAACCGATTTCTGCTTAATCTGCAATCCGGGTTAAATTTTTGGATTGTGATTTAAATAATGAAAGAAGGTAATGCTTTCTTTGAATAACCGCATCCGGTCGGTATAACGCAAAGTGAGAAAACAATGCTTTCTTGCAATGGACAGGTTTGCTCGGTATAAAGAAAAGAAAGGAGGTAGTCCTTTCTACGAATTAACGCATCTGCCCGGTATAAAGTAAAGGGAAAAGATAATATCTACTTTTAATGGATGCGTCTGCCCTAGAGATGGTCGGGTTTCACATTTTGCAAACCCGAACCCGACCCGATTAAGATTTGTAAATTTAAAGGACCCGACCCGAATCCGCAATATTTTTTTTTTATCAAACCCGAAACAAACCTGTTGGGTTCGATTCGGGCTTCAAAGCCTGAACCCCGACCACCTCTGCCGATATAAGGCGAAAGGAGTTGATAATGCATTCTTTAATAGAACGCGTCTGCCCGGTATAAGACGAAGGGAGGATAACGCCTTTTTTAAATGGATGCATCTGCCTGGTGTAAGGGAAAAGAAGTTGATAATGCCTTTTTTAAAAGAATGCGTCTGCCCGGTATAAGGCAAAGGAAGGAGTAAAGCCTTCTTTAAATGGATGCATCTGTCCGGTATAAGGCGAAAGGGCGAAAGGAGTTGCTATAACCTGCCCGGTTATAGCAAGGAGAACGAATCTGCCCGGTATAAGGTGAAGGAAGGGGTAATGTCTTCTTTAAATGGTAGCGTCTTCGGAGGGAGGATGTAATGTCATATATAAATGAATACGGTTTTTGCTATTAGACGAAAGGGAGAGAAATAAGGGACTATTCATAATAACGTCTATCCGTAACCAAGAAAAGAGAGGAGATAATCTCTTAATTAAATCTGGCCCGCCTGCCAGATATAAGGGATTTGTAAGGGGAAATTGAAATTTTGAAAATTATGTCTACATATTCTGGAAAGCCTTCCTTAGCCGTGCGTGAATATGTGTGGCTGCCAAGCAAGACTGAAGGAGGCTGTCTACAACTTTTGGTCCGGTGTAGGATATTTAACGAAAACAATTTTTTCGACCTTTTTAGGTATAAAAGTTTCAACGTGTTAATCTCGTGTTGTACGAATGCTTACTTGGCTTAGAAACCTCGCAGATAATAAGTGCTGAAGTGAACACTAAGCTATTATTATTAGTATTCCGCGAAATGGTACATTCTGCCACAAGTCATTTGGCGAAAAGGTACAAACCGCCAAATGTTATTCCGCGAAATTTTCGACCGCGAAAATGAATTCTGCTAAATAGTTACACATGTTATACAATCGGCCAAATGACCCTTTCGGCCTAATGACCATTTCTTAAAAACAACCCTTTCGGCCAAATTACTTTCGACCAGATGGCCCGTTCGCCCAAATTACCCTTTTGGCCAAATAACTTTCGACCAGATGGGTTTCGGCCTAATGGTATGTTCGGCCTAGTGGCAGTCGGCCAAATGGCTTTCGGCCAAACGACCCTTCCCCATATCTTTCAATTCACAAATTTGCTAGATGTATTAAAACTATTGGAAAAACAGCTTTGGCAGGTTTTGTTCTATTATTGTCAGGGGGGTTTTTGTCGACCAAATTTTATGAAATTTGGCCACAATATTCTTTGATATGCAAAGAATGTTTAGGCCAAATTTGAGCATAATCAGTCATAAAAAAACCTGACAATAAAAGAACAAAACCTGCCGAAGCCGTCATTCCCCCTATTGAGTATCAACGTTAAACTATTGAACATTTAAATTATTTCACGCCCGATAAAATCTTTAGAACCAACTAATCCCGTTCATGTACCCCCAACAAGAACGTCGTCGTTCTTGACCTCTGTAGCGTCCATAGGCAGGTAGATAGAAAATTATATACAAGGATGGGCCTTTCCAAATATTAACCACAATCTACCAATAAAATATCACTTTCCAATGCACAATGGTTACAATCTCTAACGCGGTGATTAAATTAACTGAAGAAGCCATCGCCATTACTGATGCTACCATAATTGTTATCAAATATTCTGTTCCTGTAGAGTGTAGAGAATATTCGTCACACACCCCTTGGCTTCCATTTAAAGTGCTGATCCTAAAAAGGACCGGCTTATGCGCCTTGATACACATCCGTTGACGATTGTTTTGGATGGCCACTCGATGCTTCACCACGATTTACAGAAAATTTCACTTGAGTACTGCTGATGAAGGCCACGCGACGATTATTCTGCAGCTACATCCCGACGAGCAGCACCAAAGCCGATACAGGGACCGCAATCAACTGGACGCAACAGACTCCGACGACTGACACTGATGCCGATGCAGGGGCCGCTCTCCGTAGAACCTGCGAATAAAATGGCTCGCAAAAATGGAAACTTGGCTTTGAAACCTTGCAGTAAAAACTGTGGAAGTGCTGAATGCACACTACGCTGCGAGACGGCAATGCCCCAGTGGGAGATATGATGAAAATAAGAAGAAGACTACTACATCTAAATTTGCTAGCAACACCATCTTTGCAAGGTTGCTGTTCGACATTCTTGCAGCGTGCCCTGCCCATCATCCCCCTCCAGCTTTAGTAACCTTCTGAGTACTGTGTTCGACGTAGAGTTGGTCGAGCTCGTGGATCATCATTCGCCACCACTCATCATTCTCTTACACTTCACCAAAGATGGTCCTAAGCGCGCGCCTCTCGAATACCCCGAGCGCTGGTGTGAATCGTTTTTGATCACAGTTGATTTTGGAGCATGTAGTCGACCCGACTTCAACAGATAATGCGCCTTCGTATTTCAAGACTGACACTATTATTGGCCGTTCGTTAGCAAGGGTCCCAGGTAGACAAATTCCTCTACAACCCTGCCGCGCTAGGTATTAGTATTCACTTTAACTTCCAAGCATTCAGTAACAATTCTATTTGCATTGCTTCGCGTTTCAGGCGGAAGTACAGTTCTGCCACTGCCACCACACTACGTGATTTCTACTTCGAATTTTTTGTTGATTTTTTGATGGGGTTAATTCAGTATTTTTATAAATCCAAAGGACAGAAAAAAAAAATAAATTGCGTTAAAACGACCCCTGTGTACACTTAGTCCACGACAAAGAAACAAAAAGCCAGATTAGAAAAAAATAGAAAGCTGTACCTGCCTTCAGAATTATTAGGTTGCATATTACGAATGTTAAGATAACCGTGGCGGATTAGTTTCTCAAACAGGTGAGAAAGTCTCTTGGAATGCGTTTTTTCAACTTCTTTTGTTGGCTCCTCCTCAATGTTATACTTTGTGAGCGTATTTAGAACACTAAGCTGAGAATCGGCTTTAAGTCAAGGCCCCAGGCTTCGATAGCATCCTGAATCCGAGCTCAAACACATGAGTGCTTCGTTCTTTGAGCACCTCTCGCTGATCTTTAATCAGTGGCTCCGGCTCAGCTACTTCACATCGTACTGGAAGTCAGCCAAAGTCATCCCCATCCGGAAGCCTGGGATGGATCCTTCCTCCCCCAGAAGTTATTTTCCCATCAGCCTACTCTCAGGGTCATCCAAGCTATTCGAAAAAGCTATTCATCACCGGTTACTTGAGTCTGCCGAAAATCTCAACATCTTGCTCGAGGAACAGTTTGGTTTCCGACGCGGTCGGTCAACTGTACACCAACTGACTCGAGTTACCAACGTCCTCAGATGGAACAAGTTTGTCTCAAAAATATCCGCCATGGCCTTACTCGATGTCGAGAAGGCTTTTGATCATCAACAATTACCTGTCGGCGAGGACATTCCGGGTCTCAATCAGCGGAGCGAGTTTCAATGCGCATAACATCGTCGCAGGGGTCCCCCAGGGCAGTATCCTCGGGCCCCTGCTTTTCAATCTGTTTCTCCGACATGCCAGAACCTCCAGAAGGCGGCATTCTTTCTCTGTTCGAAGATGACATCTCCATCGTCTACAACGGTAGAGTGATCAGAGCGCTAGCGGCAAAATTCCAACGAGGCCTGGATGCCCTGACAGAATACCTCACCAGGCAGCTGGAAGATCTGTATCAACGCGACGAAGACCCAGGTCATAATTTTCCCCCACTCTAAATCCCCTAAACATGTTCCGCCTGAGGACTGTAAAATCATCCTCAATAGCACGACTGTGGAATGGGCCAATGAGGCCGACTACCTTGGCTTGACCCTCGACAGCAAGCTTATTTTCAGGCAACAGGTTGACAAAACGGTGACAAAGTGTAACGTTTTGTTGAAACTTCTGTATCCTTTGATCAACCGCCGGTCGTCATTGTCCCTGAAAAATAGGCTTGCTGTCTTCAAGCAAATCATCCTCCCTGTGATCGAATATGGCATGCCGGTCTGGGAGAGCTGCGCTAAAACCCACCACCTCATACTTCAACGGGTCCAAAACAAATTCCTGAGGATGATCCTCAACACCCCTCCCAGGACAAGAACATCCGAGGTCCACCGTCTGGCCGGAATAAAAACCTTACATGAACGCTTTGGTGAGTGTAAAGAAAAGTTTAGGATCCGTTGCTTGCATTCGGATCAGGCTCCAATTAGGGCGCTAGTTCCAATCTAGGTTATCAAATTTTTATTGTAAATATTAGTGTACATAGTAGTTAGGTTATCAAATTAAAAAAAAAACACACACACTAGCGCCTCCTGAAGGCCGTCATGATACATTATATTTAAAAAATTAAGTAACAACATAAAAATAATAATAATAATAATAATAATTAAAATCGAAGTTGGAGGGCCAAGCCGGCCGATCACTGTACATGTTAAAAACAAATGTAGAACAAAAAAATGTTTAAATAAAGAAGAATTTTACTACTACTACTTTAAGTCTTAAGCAATAAGCTTGAAACTACATAGAAGAGAAGTTATGCAGATACACTATGCAAAATGAGTGATTGTTAGGAATTAATTAAAACAAAGCACTTGCCTTGATGATGAATATGGCATTCTTCTTTTTTTGCTTCTCGTCTGTTATGCTGCCGGTTTTCCTCTAATTTGTTCAGTTGACTGTACCCTTTTATAGCAACCACAGCAAAAGTAGGGGAGAATGGTCCAATATGGTTTTCAATTTTTTAACCACTATGAATTGAAAGAGACTAGCTACATTGCATTGATCTCTTACTCATAACAATTAGGTTTTATAACTTTCGAAGGCATTAAGTTTAAAAAAAAGTTTAAATGTGTTTAAAAAAATAGCTTTGTGCAAAACGCACGGAAGATGGGGCAAAATTGCCTAATTGTATGTGAATTAAAAGATGACATCCATGTGTTTTCTTTTATCTTAGAAAATTGAGCAAAAAACCTCACCGAAAAATCGGAGGATTTCTCAAAAACTCTCCCTAACAGCTCCATAATATATAACCAAATTGAATCACTCAGAAATGGGCATGAGCATGATTGAACTCCCGTGGTTGCTACGCCGTTATTGCCAGGTCAGCTGTAATTACATAAAGAATCAACAGATGAAGTTTGGGACTAAAATCATCTTTAATGTGTAAGAACTGATGAGTGGTGACCTAAAAATAAGCAATACCAGCGCCAGCCGTGTCCGAATGCAGCTCAATTAAGGAATGACTAGGAGATTGTTGACATGATACTCGCTTTGATAGAAGCCGATGAGTCATCTGCACTTCCACGAAAAATCACTGGGATGTTGGATATATGGGATAGGGAGTGTGGCAGGATTTGTGTATTGCGTCTAGTTTGATCGATGGAAACAAAACTAATAATTTTAATTAAAGGCCGCACAAAGCAGAAGAAAATTTCGATGACCGGCCGATCGTTCTGCTTACTGAAGAAAATATGTCTGGATGCAATATCCGATCATTCTACCTCCAATACAAAACACGAACAAACCTGCACTCTATCAGACCGCACAAAATTAAAATAAACTCCCGGATCCGCGTCCAATACAACACTCTGGAGAGATTTCCTTCCTAGCCCCAGATCTCACATCTAGGGCAGTGTACCCTCGGATAAAAATATAGGACTACTCAAGTTTTGGGAAAATTGATCGAATGACACTTCACAACACTGGTTCCCCAAACATGACAAACCAAAGAAAAGAGCATGACACAGGTCCCAATAATCAGTCCGCATCGACAATATTTTATGATAAAACGCCTATTTTTTGTTTATTTTTAGTTGAGAATAAAAAATTACATGCAGTAGTAAAATATCGGAAACATTCCAATGCAAGGGCAACTAACTCTAAACTTTGCGTTAGTATTACTCATGTTCCTACAATAGTATTTCGTGATATTTCTTGTATCCATGATTTTCCACAAACAAACATTCGGTTGCTAGTTCGGTTGTTATGGCGTTTGCCAGTAAGTTTGTGAAACACAGTGTTCCCCCGTTTTGGAAACACCTGATTTCTACTGTCTACAGATTCTAGGAAACTTTCAAACTGAATTTTATATTCCTTATGCCATCAAACCAAAACAGGAGCCCTAGAGATTGTCTAAAAAGTATTAGTAATAGAAATAGGTAGTTGTTCAGTGATTTTTTAGAACTTGAAGGAGACAGAAATTATGTGTTGCATAAAACGGGGTGGACTGTGTTGACTGTGTGGCGTTATGCTTCATGCTTTCCCAACCAGGGCTCTTTGATCAATTTGCCATAGATACGACGTAGTTTTTCGCTAGTATTTGTTAGTATTTCTGAATACTGTCGAAAGTTTAGAGTTAGTTGCCCCTTGGTCCAATGCATTTTCATCGTATTCTTAATTTTGAGTTGTTGAAGCGATTCACAAAAGGTTTTTGGTATAAGAAGCAAACAATTAATTTTTGATCAATTATTTCAATATTATGTTTCATTTTCGTATGCACATTTAAGAAACTCAGCAGGTGACCAAATTGAATCGGTCAGAAATGTAGTACCTATAAACAATTTTTTGAGTGATTTAATGTATTGGACCATTTCGCCTCAGGCCAGCCTCGGGCTGAAAGTCCACAGACACAAAAAAAACAAAACGCCTCATGGTTACATTTTACACCATTTCACCTATTGTTCAGAAGAAAATTTATGCGACTACATACCAAATTATTCGCACCATTCACCGACAATTCCACAGTGGTTTGAACGAATGCTTTTGGTACGTCTTAGATACGTTCTCTTCGTCTCAGCTAGGGCCTAAGATCATTTTCAAGCACAAAAGTTCACACCGATTAAGGGGTAACAAGAGGTAAAGAAAATTCATGTTCAATGTAAAGATCGAATTTATAATATTTTTATGCAGGACCAGCTTTAGGACCAGCCTGGAGGTCCATGTGCCCCGGTAAGGTCGCGTTTACACTGCTGTTGTTCTTTATTCCTAGATTTAGAATTAATCCACGGGCCCCATGAATTCTTGGAATGTGATCCTTCTGTGATCCTTGACACAAAAATAGGCGATGCTTTTGCTGTACAGATTCGAATATAGTAGGATATCAGTTTCCTATTTGGCAATAAGGTCAAGCTTAATGTATATTCAGGACCACTGTAAGTCCTATCATGGCCCTCCACAATGCCGTTGTCCACCATCATCTAAGACTGCGATGGAACGAAGCGACGGCTACCAGGTCTACGCATTTGAATCTGAAACTTCTTAACACAATGAGCGCTTCTTTCGGCATACAGATGATGCTGCAAAATTACAAGCACGTCATTGACTTGTGGCCTACGAAAATTACAACGACCACAACGGCTATGGTAATCGGACAGCAGCAAGTGCTATTATTGGCGCGAAGAATGAAGGGTTGCGGTCATGTTGGAAACAGCGATGGGAATCTACTGTTTTTTTTCTAGTGGATGCATGACTGCGGAATTATGACGTAGATTTTGATGGTACTACGTGCGATTCGTTTGTCGTCAGCGCTTTATATAGTACAAGCCGTTTTTAAATTGCGGGTGTTGTTTGTGCCATGGACATCTGCAAAAAAGGATAAGAAGCAAAACAGAGAATTAGTCGACTGTTGTTTTTTCGGTTGTGTCGTAAAAGTGTTCTACAAAATTGCCACAAATGGAATGCCATATCGTAACTTTGTTTACGATGTTCTTTAATTAAAGAAGCTAAGTATACTCCAAATGAATGTTATAATTGCTCATTTCGAAAGGTTTTATATCTACATGATGAACTTGATGAAAGCTGACTTGATAAGGAGTAAAAAACAAGGTTGAAAATTGGTATTCAGATAAGTCTAAATTATTGTTAACGGCAGTATAGCCACTATAAACTAAGCTGCTCCGCGCAAAATTTATACGCGTGAATTAATAAACAGCAAAGTTTAGTCCCATAACGGATACCATTGTTACCCGCGCTACCAGTTTTTATTCGAACGCCCGGCACGTACTCCCTGACATTGACCAATTATTTACCAAATCTTCACACAAACTGTAACGATCTGCTGTAGAGCAAAATAGACCGATACAGTTGATGCATTCATCCGGGGTATCATTCACATCCATTTTTTTTCCGGAGTCAAAGTCATTACAATTCGTTCGTCACTGAAGCGCGAGATGTTACTCGGGATGCCCACCAGGAAAAAAAAAACTTGTAGTGTTTCATACTCATTAGGGCTTTCGCCGTGTTGGCCACAGCTTCGCCGTTGCTGGCGCAGCTTCATCTTGTTCAGTGACGGAACGAGCGAACGCGGTGTGATGGATTCCAGTTCAGCTCTAACATGATTCACTAACGCGGCCTCCTCATTATCCATGCACACACAAGTGGCACGCGTCCGAAAGCCTGAGTAACATCACCGACTACAAGTACGCCAACCCATTTGGAGGCAAGCGAAGCCAGCGCCGCGGTCGATTACACTACGCTTGCATATGATCCATATAGTGCACAAGGTAGCCGGGTTAGGGTGGGCTGATCGTATTTAAATTTGTTACTCGCAACAAAGCGCTTCTGCTGTGCTTCGGAGGGGTCAAAGTCAATGTCGTTTCTGGCGTTCAGACACGCGGTATAAAGTTGCAGCTTTTTGGGATGTAAATTAAATTATTCCACCAACTCATCATCAGCGGGGGAAGTCCATTCCGTTGTTTGCGTGTTTATGTTTGGCCTTGGGAGATGAATGGACGTTCCGCATAAGGTAGCATGGGGTAGCGCAAAGCTGTTCAACTTTTTCCAAAGTTGACATTACGATGGAATATAGTACGAACCTTTTCTTATGACAAGTGAAAACATTCCATTAAAAGCTCAAAATCATTTTCTTATCTTTCTAACTTGTTGATGTTATCATTTTTAACTTGTTGATGTTGTCATTGAAAAACGATCAAATATCAGTTGACTTCCTAAGAACGTGTGTGTGTGTGTTTTTTTCTTAATTGACTTAATCAATTTACCCTACAAAAAATAAACAATTTTGTCCTTCTAATGCTATCTCCCATGATTCATAAACTTAGAGTTTCTTCAATGTAATCCTTCTCCATTATCGAAACAAATTTGGATAGCCAAATTGACTAATGAGTGGAAACAGTTTTCGAGATTTTATGGGCAGTACACCCGATTCTTTTTTTACACGGGGGATGCGTGCCGTGTGAAAAAAATCCGTGTAAAAATAATCCGTGTTATTTCGAGAATCCGTGCAAAAAAAATCCGTGCTATTTCGAGAAACCGTGTAAAAAAAGCCGTGCAAAAAATATCCGTGTAAAAAAAGTAACCGGGTCTTTGTTAATCTGGGGGATGCGTTCCGTGTAAAAATAAATCCGTGTAAAAAAAATCCGTGTTATTTCGAGAATCCGTGTAAAAAAAATCCGTGCTATTTCGAGAAACCGTGCAAAAAAAATCCGTGTTATTTCAAGAATCCGTGTAAAAAAAGCCGTGTAAAAAAAAATCCGTGTGAAAATAATCCGTAAAAAAGAATCAGGTGTATATGTTTTGTTTTGTTCTGAATGCTTTGAAAAGTATTGACGGACTTCCTCAAAAGGTTCTCAAAATATCCCTCGCAGTAAAAATAGTTTGAATTCAACAAAGAGTCGAGTATTTATAAAGCATCTCCAATTTCGAAAAGAACAAAGAGATCCTAGCAGAATCTCTTATAAGAAATTAGAAAGTATTTAGAATAAAAATGAAACCGGTGAGTTTACGAACTTATTTAAAGATTGGAAATAAGCGTGTTAGTGTTTTCATCCGAAAATAAACCAGTAATCATTCCAGAACACATAAAAATTAACTTGTAATGGGATATAAGCAAACATATTAGCAACTGAACATAGCATTTTAAAAAAATCCCCCAAAATCCTCCAGGAATTCCTCCGAGGAGTTCCTCCAGAATTCCTCGGAAGTTCTTCCAGAATTCCGCCGGAAGTTCCTCAAGAATTCCTCCGGAAGTTCCTCCAGAATTCCTCCACGATTTCCTCAGGTCTTCATCTAAAGGAATTTCTGTAGGATCTTCCGAGGAATTCCTGAGACTTCCGGAGGAATTCCTGGAGGAAACTTCTTGGAGAAATTTGTGAAGGAATTCCTGCAAAAACTTGTAGGGAACTGAAGGAATTCCAGTAGGAACTTTCGAATGGAATTCTGGAGGAACTAGTTTATTTGTGGACGCTGTAGCGCCCAGCGGCAAGTGTTTTATTTTTTCCCATATGAACATCCATTAAAAATCAAAATTTTCAACGTCTGTTGCCTGGTTGTCTAAGCACAGAGAACAGACGTTCATCTTCATTCGTATGCTTGTGTAAAAGTTTGAAAGTGAAAGTTTGGTCATTTTGAAATAGATCGTTATGCCCCGTTACGCGGTACTAGTGTGCTGATAAATATGGTTAAAATTTGCCGTATTTTACTTTTTAACGCTAGTGTTCATTCCAAATCGTTCCTAGGTGGCACCTACATTGTTTATGTAGTGTATGCCAAAGCCATCACTTAGTGATATTGAGTTTTATGTCGGGCAGCCCTGCGTTGGCGGCGCTGAGGTGCGATTCAAATCTTTACACACACGTTTTTAACGAAATTTTGTTCGAGCATCCATGTCCGTTCTCTGTGGTCTAAGGTTGTCACTGGTTTTGTTTTCTGCATCTAATAGTAAAAAGAATTGAAGTGCCAAATATTTTATTTTTTGTGAGAATTTCCTATCGTGCTACGTCTGGTTGGCTAGTTACCGGACAGGCAAACAGTGCTATTTTTCTGGAGGAATATCTGAAAAAAATCTTGGAGGAATTTACGCAAGAGATTCTAAAGCAACTCCTGAAGGAATTCTTGGAAGAGCTTGCGCAGAAACTTTCGACGGAATGTGGAGCAACTTCCTGAATAAATTCCTGGAGGAATTTCCAGAGGCCTCTTATTAGCGTTTTTTTATCGGAATTATGTACAACATAAAGGAGAAATTTCTGGAGGATTTTCTGGAGGAATTCCTGGACTAATTTCCGGAGGGACTTTTTTTGGAGAAACTATCGAAAGAAATTCTGGATCTTTCAATTTGTTTCTTTAATTAAGGAATATAATATTTGTTTAAAGATATAAACCCTTTTCAACTGGGATTCTTGATTTTCAAAAGTACAGTTGGTCGTTAAATCAAATAAAATACCATAGTAAATAGAGCTTCATTGGATTCTGGGATGATTAGAATTTGTACTTGTTTAATTTCAGATAAAATACACTGAAAAGAAAATTAATTTGAACAATAAAAAGCTTTGTTATGAGGCTTCACACTTTGATCACAGTTTGGAACCGTTACACTTTCAAACTGTGTTGTTCGTTTTAGTGTGAACAGCGCAATATAAAAGCTTTTTCCTTATAAGTCCCCAACTTGCGATGTATGCACGGTTGGTAGAGAACATATTTACCTATATTGAGACAAAATTTCGTCCAAATCAAAAGGCGTTTTTTTTTGCAAATCGACTTTTAATTTTAAAAATCGATTTTTTTTTTCAGTGTATGACTTAATTTGGAATGTTTCCAATATTTTTATTTTAAAACTTGACTGATTTTGCGATAGTCACCCATACAACACTTTTTTGTAGGATGCGTCGTTTTACGATTATATCCATTTGAAAAAAATCGGTAAAAAACTGTGGCTTTTGTAACAAAGTTTGCATGTCCAGAAAATTTCATTCAAATCTGAGGGTGCTGCCAGCCCCATATACGAAATTCCTTTAGGAATATAGCAAAAATTCAGGTGAAGGCTATTTTACATAGGCTTAGGAAGCGTACACTAATTATGTAAGCATTTTTTCTGAGTTTTTCAACCCCCTCCCCATGTAATATTTTTCTCATTAAAATCATTGTTTATTTATATGGAGTGTAAGAAAATGGCAGACCCCCCTTCCCGCCATTAGTGCTTACGTAATAAGTGTACGATCCCTTATCCTTCTTCCTTCTTTCTGCTTTCTTCTTTCTTCTCTCTTCTTCCATCGATTTTCTTTCCACTTCCTTCTTACTCCTTGGGCCTCATTGCTTCTTGGACCTTCTTACTTCTTGGGCCTTCTTACTTCCTGGGTCTTCTTGCTTCTTGGGCCTTCTTACTTCTTGGGCCTTCTTACTTCTTCTGCTTTACTTCTTCTGGCCTCTTACTTCTTCTGCCTTCTTACTTCTTGAGCCTTCTTACTTGTAGGCCTTCTTACTTCTTGGGCCTTCTTGCTTCTTGGGCCTTCTTACTTCTTGGGCCTTCTTACTTCTTGGGCATTCTTACTTCTTGGACCTTCTTACTTCTTGAACATTTTTGCTTCTTGGGCCTTCTTACTTCTTGGACCTTCTTACTGCTTGGGTCTTCTTACTTCTTGGGCATTCTTATTTCTTAGGCCTTCTTACTTCTTGGGCCTTCTAACTTCTTGGGACTTCTTACTTCTTGGGCCTTCTCTTACTTTTGGGCCTTCTTACTTTTTAGGCCTTCTTTCTTCATGAGTCTTCTTACTTCTTGGGTCTAATTTATTTATTAGTTTATTCATGTCGTTTGGTCGGAGAGGTCGTTTGGGTGGGAAAGTCATTTTGACGAATGTACAGCTAAAAATGTCGTTTGGCCAAAAATTACTTCTGACTGAACTGATCATTTGGCTGAAATTAACGTATGGCAGGAAAAGTCATTTGACTGAACGCGTCATTCGACCGTTTTTACCCAACTTGGATCAAACGACATCTCACTTCACTGTAAAATGAGGAATAAGAGAAGAGACAGCGTACTTCTTACTACGAAAAAAAATCATATTTTCTCAACTACCGATTCTCAATTATCATTAACTTAAATTCAAAACTGCTACGCAGTCTTTGACAATTGACCTTTCCCGCCAAAAATGTTTATCCGGTCAATCGATTCTTTGGCTTATTCAAAGCCAACTTCCTCAAAGAACCCATGTATATTCCCGGTACACACGTCCAGCACTTTTTCGGTTTTCATTTTCGAGGCTTCAAAAATATGGATTTTTTGGGAAAGTTGACCTTAATTAAGCCAAATAATCGACTTAGACAATAAAACGAGATACAATTTTTGACGGGAGAGGTCAATTGAAACAAAATTTTCATTTGTTCAACCAAAACGTTGGACAAATAAAAATCCTTTTTCAATTCGTTTTAAGCCATTTTAAGTTGAAATAACCAAAAAACAGTCAATCCTCAAGCACAAATTATAATCAATCACTTCACACTTTTCACATTTACTATTGTTCCGCCAAACGAAATTATTACCTTAAGACCTGTTCAGCAAACATCATGTTCGACCAAACGACTTTTTCGGCCAAATGTTCTATTCGACCAAACGTTTTTTATCCAAATGACCTGTTCAGCTAAACGGCATTTTCGGTCGTATGATCTATACGACCAAAAGACCTATGCAGCCGAATGAGAATTTCGGCCAAATGACTCTTTCTGTAAAACTTCCAGTTCGGCCAAACGACATTCTCGGTCAAATGATCTATCCAGCCATACGGCCAAATGACCAGTTCGGCCGTAAGTATTTATGTCCACTTTGACCAAATGAATTTCGGCCAGATGGGTTTTAGTTAATTTTTTTTGTCTTAATAAAGGAGACTTTCAGCCCGAGTCTGGCTCGTCTCCGATTTTAGTTAAATGATTTGTTCAGCCAAACGGCATGCTCGTTCAAACAAGCCAAGTGGTCTTCGGTCAAATGAATTTCGGAATTATTATTGAATTTGGCCGAACAAGTTGCCTTCAACTGGGGATCCGGGATACTTGCGCTCCTATATCTCTATCGGTAAAAACATGACATCCATTCATATATTTTCATTTTCAACAATTTCGAACATTCAGTTAAAACGAAAAAATACAGTCGACTCTCTACATCTCGATGCTCTATACGCAGGCAATCTAACGTAGCACTTTTCATTGCAATTTGAAATACATTCATCTGTACCATGCGATTGTGCCAAGCAAAGCGCTAGTGTTCAATTGCTTTAACCTTTGAATAGTGTACGTGCTGCTGCATGTTTTCTGCTTTTAGGATTCCGATAATAGATGGCAGTAGTATTTTCTGTCAAATTAATCAAGATAGTTTGATGTGGGGTTTGAGTATATTACCATCAGCGTGTGATTATACTTTAACACCTCAGCGTGTCGATCAGTGCGCAGCAAGCAGGGCTGCCATATATACAGATTTATCTGTATTTAACAGATTTTTAAACGTCAATACAGCCTTGATACAGATTACAGATTTTATACAGATTTTTCAAATAGAATACAGATTTGTATAGATTTTTTGTTATCTTGAATGTTGTTGTACCTTTAAAATCACATGCGAGATCTAATTAAACATTTTAAGCTTCTAAAAAAAATCTTAATGTAAAAATAAAATCTTAACAATAATTGGTATGGCAATCATTTCAAGATTTTTGTATTTACCATGTAACGAAAGATATTTTAGTTACAAGATAATGATTGTCGCTGTCGCTGTCCGAAACATCTTTTGTTGGCTAGGATAGGGTGCTAAATGTTAATGAAGGAAAAATACATACGATTTAACGATCTGCACCCAACATGTTTCGGACAGCAGAACAAAGGGAACCGAAGCGACAATCTTTATCTTGTAACTAAAATATCTTTTCATGGAACGAATACTACTAATGTGCCATTAGTATTAAGTAGATTTCATTTACGAACATCCATGTGATTAACAAACTGTTCACAATTTTCCGAGTGACATAACAATATCGAAGGGCGATTTATGATGACGGAATAAATCATAACAATCAGTGAAAGTAACTAACCAATAGAAAACAATCTCACCTTTACTGGTTAAAGCGATGCACTCACAGTTAAGATTCCTATCTAGGTCATGAGCATTAGTTTATTGGGCATGCAAAAATTGCAAAATATAGTAATTCTTGCGTAATCGAGTTTAGTAATCTTTATTTAGGAATTGGCTAAAAAAGATCCGAGAAACATCGCTTGTGGAATCATGATAATATATTTGCTGAGGTATCATTGAGATGCATTGAAAATGAGATGCAATTGAAAAGACGACATGAATTTCGGAAAAGATTGAGCTTTCAATAACAACCGAGAAAATTTAAGTGAAGTGATGCTTCAACATGATTGTATCGGGCTGCATAAGAGATCCCGACGGATTTCTACGATTTCTAATGTTATTTGCCTGGTTTTAAAAAACTCAATGAAAATGTTGTCAAAGTACATCACATTACAATTATCGGAATCGCTTTTTTGCATAATTCAGAAAAAAAACTATTTTTAATTCAAATACAGACAATACAGATTTTTTACACATGCCAATACAGATTTACGAAAAAATCATCTGGCAGCCCTGGCAGCAAGCCATGACTCGGCCTCTTCTGGTCAGACCACACGCACACGCACCCACGGAGAGTTGTTGTCATAATAATTCGCTCCGGCCATTTGGGGCCACATATTTTGGCAATCCTGCCAGGTTATTTGTTGGATCCTGACGCTGATTTCAAAAGGTGAGTTGAATTCAATTGTTAATTGTCAATTGTTGTGTCTGGAAGACCGCTTGAAAATGGATTGTCTTTTGGAAAATCACAAAGCGCGTTTGGAAGACCGCTGGAAAATGGACTGTGGTTTGGAAAATCACAAAGCGCGTCTGAAAGAACGCTGGAAAATGGATTGTGGTTTGGAAAATCACAAAGCGTGTCTGGAAGACCGCTGGAAAATGGATTGTGGTTTGGAAAATCACAAAGCGCTTCTGGAAGACCGCTGGAAAATGGGTTGTGTTTTGGAAAATCACGAAACGCATCTGGAAGACCGCTGGAAAATGGATTGGTGTTTGGAAAATCACAAAGCGTGTCTGGAAGACCGCTGGAAAATAGATTGTGGTTTGGAAAATCGCTTGGATTGTGGAAAATGGATTGTGGTTTGGAAAATCACAAAGTGCGTTTGGAAGACCGCTGGAAAATGGATTGTGGTTTGGAAAATCACAAAGCGTGTCTGGAAGACCGCTGGAAAATGGATTGTGATTTGGAAAATCACAAAGCGCGTCTGGAAGACCGCTGGAAAATGGATTGTGGTTTGAAAAATCACAAAGCGCGTCTGGAAGACCGCTGGGAAATGGATTGTGGTTTGGAAAATCATTTTGGATTAGATTTTAGTTGGATTTGATTTGAATTGGATATGGATTGGATTTGGATTAGATTTTGGTTGGATTGGATTTGGACTGGATTTGATTTAGATTTAGATTAGAATTGCATTTGATTGGATTTGGATTTGAAACGGATTTAGATTGGATTTGGATTAGATTTTGATTGGATTTGGATTTGATTGGAATGGATTTGAATTGGATTTGGATTTGATTTTGGTCGGATTGAATTTGGACTGGATTTAGATTAGATTTGATTTAGATTTGGATTAGAATTGCGTTTGATTGGATTTGGATTTGGAACGAATTTAGATTGAATTTGGATCGGATTTGGATTAGATTTTGATTGGAGTGGATTTGGAATGGATGTGGAACGGATTTGGATTGAATGTGGAATGGATTTGGATTGGATTTGGGTTGGATTTAGATTGAATTAGGATGGATGTTGATTGGAATTGGATTGAATCTGGATTGGATTTGAATTGCTTGGATTACATTGTATTGACGTAGGACTTACGTCTCTCTTTACTATACCGGGTGTCATTTCAAAATATTCAAATCGACCGCGTTACGCTGTGTTGAAAGATTTTAAACGTTAATAGCGTTCGCCTCAGTGGACGAATTTCTGCGGTAAGCCCTCAATCGACAGATTTCAAGTATGCCTTCCATGTCCATGCTTGATAAGACCCGAAAAATACGTTTCAATAGGCATGAAACTGTTTTCAATGAAAAACATTGAGATCAAGGGAACCTATAAATATGGGTACCGCATAATTCTTGCATCATTCCATTGCCACGTTCTGATTGGTGCAGACACCAGCGAATGAGCAGCTGCTGGGTCTGCTGAGAAGCCATAAAATAGCGCAACGCGATTTTTTCCTTTCATTCTGACCGGGACAAGCGAAGCAACCGCATCATCGATTGAACAGCACTCACACCTTTTAGCAGGGAATGAAGTCTGCACCGAACGCTTTTTCGGCTCGACACCATCGAAGCGACCATCATCAGCCGAAACCTAGCCAGTACAGCAGCAGTCCACCCTACAGACCCGACAAAGCAGCAATGCTGAGCAGATACCGGCAGCAGCAGCAGAGTCGAGCCGAGACCGACCGGCATCGGTGATGAGCCGAGACAGGCTGAAGAAAAGCCACATGATGCAGCATGTATGTCCAAAAAACAAACGGTTCTTCAGAGAGCCAATAATAGAGATCAATATCAATGCTTTCAATACCCTTCGGGATAGAAATTTTACCAATATTCTAAAGAAAAAAATCCAATATTCTAGAGATAAAATTTTATGCGTGATTTTCATAAATAGCGTCAAAACTAACAGTGGATAATTTTTCTGATTTAACCGCGAAGTGGACGAAGGACTTCGCTTGACCATGCCTTTAAAGATTCATAAGATGTCCAAATCTCTCACATAATCTTATTTGGTTAAAAAAACACCGATAACAGCTCAAACATTGATAAACTATTAATCGATTTTTCATCAAATGTTTGATACTGACCGCACACAAAGCGAACGTGACTGAATGATCGTCCCATGTTACCAATTCTAAATCTTATCATCTGAAATCCCATGTCCTGGTGTTTCCTTCTACTACTAACAATGTTGTCTCAGAAAAGAACACGTACTTCCCACCTGAACTGCAATTCTAAGCTCGCTTTCCCGGCTTATTGGCCTGTATCTAGCGAAAAGTCCCGTTAGGAAATAGACGCCAGCAGCGAGCAACAAGCGTAAAAAAGAAGAAGCCCTTCTCGAACGCGTTGATGATGATGACGCTTTGACTGACAAAGAAGCGGGATACAAGACACTAGCTGATTGGCCCACCAATTGGGAAGCAGAATAAGGTATAAAAGAAAAGTGCATTCGCTCGCAGAGCATTCAGTCTTTTTTATACCATCACTAGTAATTCGCGGTTATTTGAAAAGATCGTTTTCTTACTTTTTGCACTTAGTCGAAGCAAACAGCCTTTTCCAAGGCTCTAAGAGTTAAAAATAATGTTCTCCTTCAGTCGCTATCGCACGGATTAGAAGGCTCTTCAGTGGAAGGGCTGAGATACAGTCTACATCTCCTGCTGAGCCAACTTGTGGTTTATTTCAGGCAGTCCTTCAGTGGGAAGGTTGCCACTGTCGAGGCTAATATTTCGTGACCGGACAGATACTCCCTGAATTTTTTTGATGATTCTTGTTCGAGGTAGATTTGATTTCTGTGTCGGTTTGATGAGAAGATTTTGCCAAGGAATGGTATGCAACGCCGATTATTTATCCAAAATAGTTGATGTGAGAAATATGGACATATTATGTATCTTAAAGGCATGGTCAAGTCAAGTCCTACGTCCACTTAGCGGTAATGTCACAGACATTACCCACTGTTCGTTTTTTACAAAATCTCAAAATACTTATAATCTTCATTATGCCACCTAATGAATGATCCCATATCAAAAAGCTAATAACATTCATATGTTAATGAAAAGTATAAGTTCTTGAATGTATGTGACTAATGCGATGTATAAGTTTTTTCTTATACATGTCATTAGGCGCCTTTGGCAAAAAAAGGATTAGAAATATTAGAAATAAACAACATTTTTTTTTTATTTTTTTTTTACGTGTAGATCTGTAGGGGCAAAATAGGGATAAAAGAATGAATCAAGATTCATGTTTCGCAACCCATCATGGATCAGCCCACGACCTCCCTGGGAGTCGCAGTCCACAGTTTGGGAACACATGTTCTAAGCGGTTGTTAGCAAGTTCAACATCGATATGTTGAAGGTCAGCTTGCTGGTATTACTATATATAAGCTGATAGTTGGATTCAATGGACGGTATAAGACATTTAGATTATTGCTACAATATAAAATGTTTCTTGTGATTCAGTTTAACATTTAAATAATACAACCTATTTACTTGCATTTCGTTGTTCTGCGATTGAAAACCACGATGATCAGGCAAGTTTATTATGGGGTTCTGTTTTCAAAGGAAATTGTCGGTTTCTCAAAAGCAATATGTTCATCTTCATCTCGCTTAAATAACTTAAAAAATCATTGCGTTCTATGCTAGAGGTTTTTTTTGCCTTTTTTTAATGAGATAAGAAGGGGAATGTGGGGTTTGAGCATATTAGCATCAGCGTGTGATTATACTTTAACACCTCAGCGTGTCGATCAGTGCGCAGCAAGCCATGTTCGGCCTTTTCTGGTCAGACCTCCGTGGCGTGCACATAATAATTCGCTCCGGCCATTTGGGGCCACACATTTGACAAGTTACGTATGTTTGTCTGTGTTCTATACCACAGTCTCTGGTTTTCTCGGTCCTTTCAATCCACATACCTTTTTGCTTTCTACATATTAATGACCTCCCTATCTCGATGTGTTCTTGTCATATTTGGTCAGGTTTCATTATCCCTATGTAGTTTTTCATTGCAACGAGTTTTTTTTATCAAGGATTTCAATCTTCGATCTCTCTCTATCCCTTCAATATCGAAATGTGGAGAAACGACTGTACTTCCAATATTGACAAACCCCAACATCTCCTTCACACCTACATTCCGTGGCTAACTTCGCAGAGCCGCAATGTAAAGTTTATCGTAATGAACTTTACGTTAATTCAATTGTTTTGACGTAGAACGCGCGAAATTCATAGCAGTACTCCTCCGAGACGAGATCGTCTTTGCGTCAATGTTTTCTTTTTTTAACGAGCATCGTAAGTCCACCCCAACCAGGACATAGTTGTTTCACAGTACAGTGTTCATAGAGTACTTTCAAAGTGTTTAAATACAAGGCTTCTGAGCAAAGAAACATGTATGCATTAGCATTTGTAAAGATCTTACCTTAGCAAAAATTCTAAATATGACCAGAATAGTCGAAACTTCGACTCGAACCCTCCACCTTCCGTATTATCTGCTTCTATGCCTCGTATCAGCTCGCCTGTAAGAGCTACGAAAGGCCCAACGAACAACAATTTTTGCGGTAATGAGTTTGCATTTCCCTTCCAGGGCTACTCCACGCGCCACAGCAGCACTGATTTACTGCTTCCAGCTGGAATGACGAGTAGGAAGCTAAGGGAATTTATTCGCCGTCTGTACCTGCAGAGACGATGAGACTTGAAAGTTCATCCTAGCGAGGACGACCATTCTTCTGGTGAGGCCGCAAAAAAAACAGGGTTTGATGTGTTTTGGGAACCCGTCCAGAGGCTGTGACGGGCTATTGGTTTTTCGCTGTTTGCTCACAATCAAAAAACAACTTGTTTTTCTGCCATCACATCGCCGGGGAAGCGAAGTGGAATGAAGTGGAAATAATTATGACCCATGGCAAATCTGGCGGCACGACGAGATTGGTCGTAGGCAAAAAAAACGTGCAACCGATAATGATCATGATTAGCAGTTTTCGTTCCGGACTACACATGTACGGGTCTTGTGGGTTAGAAACAATTCGATGTGAATTCTAACAGTCAGTGCAAAACTGATTGGTTTCAAGTAGCTTAAAAATAAATCAGCAACAATATAGATGCCGAGAATTATCCGGAAATTTATGGTGATGGAGGATACGAAGAATGGGCAATAATTAATTGAAGCGTGGTTAGAATTTATTCGTTGGAATTGCGGTTCGATGTATAATTGGCTGCTTATAAAGTATGGATGATGTTTTAATAAAAAGATTTATAAATACGAAGCATCACAGTTCCCCTTTTAATGAAATTTTCTATCTATTCAACAAATATAAATGATTATTTGTATTTTTGTCTTTCGTCAGACGTTATTCAAGATTATGTGTTTTTCAATCCCTGCAAATGGCAATCAGTAGATACACTTTATTTTGGCAAGTAGTTCCAAGTGATGCAATTCAACTGTTTATTGGACAGCCTTAAAGAATATTCAGCACTCTCATACTGCACTGCGCTCGATAATCGTGGTTGTCAATTTAAAAGAGTATACGCTTCTGTCTTCAACAGTAGGCTCAGAAATCAACCAAAGATCCGGAATACTGAATAAATCACACATTCATAGAATCGTTTGACTTTGATTTGGTTCTTCGAACCAGCAGCGGCAACGACCAGCCGCCAATCATTGACTCGCATTTCGTCTTCTGCATGCAAATGTGCAACAAAGCACCGTGATTCAACTGTTTCCGATGGCAGCGAACTCGGAAAGTTCCAAGCAAAATAAACAAACCACCAGACCGGTGTGCAAGGAAACAACGTTAACTTTCCGGTGATGTAGCTGCCTTCGTAGACCAATCATGGAGCACAATAATTTTTGCATCATTACCACTTGAAACAATGGTCATCGTTTGGGCCTTATTGTCAGTGCAAAAGTCCCATCATGAAGTAAGCGACGGAACGCCGCCCGATGTTAAATCGCTCATCACACGAATCAGTGCGGATTTATTCAACAGGTAAATCGCTTTACGGGGACTTTGTATGAGTGTTCAGTTTTCCATTTATAACTTTCATACGGTAACGATGATCCATCATCATCACTAATGTCCGGTGCCCGTGCCATTATCAGCAGAGGAGGAAAAAGGAGAGAAAAAAAAAATCACCGGAAAAGTTCAGATTAATTAGACGATAGAATTCATCACTGTTGTCCAACTTGTCACGGCGTGGTATATGGTATGGTGGTTAATAATCGTGGCTTAACTTAATTAAAAGTGACAACAATGAATGTTGCAAATGTGCAAACTACAACTATCCTTTATCGTCCCAAACCATAAAATCTAAGGTAAACTGCAGAAATTCGCTGCATTGATAACATGAAAACAGAGAAATCGACCATTGCAGTTACGTTACGCCCCTATGATCCTTAGCGCGAGAATTTCTCCCCTAATTGAAAACGATCTGTAGCATGATATAGTGAGAAATTATTTAAAAAAAAAAACGAATTTCCCGATTTTCGTGCATTTATTTTTTATTCCCTTTTAATTATTTATGAATTTATGATTGTATGCATACGAACAATGGCGTCGCCAGAGGGGGGCGGGGGGGGGAGGGGATCGTCACTCCCCTAAATTGTGGAAAGATTGAACGGGTACTGAAATGAATTCCCTCAAACATGTGCACTTTACGATCCAATCATATACAGAAATAAGTGGTTAAAATTCAAAAGATTCCCAAAACTTATTAGGGCATCCAGGATCCATAATATTTGAAAGTTCAAAACAACTCGAAACATTTTGGGCTCAAAAAATTCTCCTTGAAATCCTTCTAGAAGCTCCTAGAACTTCTGAATTCTCTCCGAAAGTTATCCACAAATTCCTCTGAAAATCGTTCGAAAAATCCTTCTCATGTAATAGTAATTCCTCCTTATCTAGAAACCCCCCCACTAAATTTTTTTTAGGAAATTCACGAGGAAATTCCTTGAAGATTTCTTTTTCATCTCTCCAAGATTTACTTCTAGATATTTCTTTCGGCTATTCTCTCTTTCAGGAAGAATCTGCATTTCCTTCAGGCATGCATTCGAGAGTTCCGTCAAGAATACATATACGGAAAGTTCTTCCTAAAGAATTCCACCAGAAGTTTCTTTAAAAACTTATGACGGAAATCCTCCGATTCAGCTCCATAATTTCACTTGTAAATCTATAAGAAATTCTTCTGGAAATTCTTCTAGGAACTTCTCCAAGCATTCCTCTCAGAACTCTTCCTTCTAATTCCTCCAGGATTACTTCCAGGAAATTTTCCGGGAATACCTCCCAAACATTCAATTAAAGCGTAAATCATCTAGCATTCTGGAATTTCTTTTTCGCAATTACTTCAGAATATCCTTCAAGAAATTCTCTAGAAATATCTTCATAAAATTTCTCCCTGGAATTCGTCCAAGCATTTCCTCAGGAAATTCTTACAGGTATTTTTTCGGGAGTTTCTTCAGGTATGCTTCTCCAGGAATTTTCTTTCAGTGAATTTCTCCAGGGAAATTTTCTGCGTGAAGTGTGCACTTAGAATTCCTTTCCGGACTCTCACTCGAATTTACTCGGATATCTGCCAAAGTTCTTCCAGAAATTTCTTCGGAACAATCCGCAGGGATTTTCTTCAGCAATTTGACCTTTAGGAATACTTTTCAGGATTTCTATCTGGGAATTTCTACATTAATTCCTCCTGGTATTTTTCTGGGAATTCCTTTTCAGATATTTTTTTCGGAAATTCCTTTAGGAACTTCTCTAAGAATTACTTTAGGACTTCCATCTGGGAATTCCTCCCGGAAGTGCTTGTGGGAGTTCCTCCGGGAAAGTTCTACAGGAGTTTTTCCAAGAAATTCTCTGGTAATACCTCCAGGAAACTTCAAGCAGGGAATTCCTGGACGATATTTGGTAGGGAATTTCTTTACGGGGAAATGAGTTTCGGAAGTTCCTTCAGAACATATTTTTCTCTTCCTCTTAGGGTACCTCCATCGGATGTTCCTCTGAAGTTCCACCCAGTAGTTTCGTTGCCAGGGAATTCAATCAGGCTTTTTTCTCCAGGAATTCCTTTAGCATTTCCTTTTTTAGGCATTTATCTACAAATTCCTTCCAGAAGTTCCTCAGAGAATTTCTCTGGAGTTCTTACGGAACAAATTCCTCCAGGAGGTTCTTTTAAAAGAATTTCTTCCAGGAGTTCCTCCTGGAATTCTTTTTTTTACGGAAGTTCCTTTTGGGAGTTCATCTCAGGAATTCTTACAGAGTTCCTCCAGGTGGATTTCCCTCCAGGAAATTCTTCCTCAGAAGTTCTTCAATAAAATTCCTCCAGAAGTTCCACCAGAAGTTCCTCCGAGAATTCCTCTGGATAATTTCTCCGGAAATTCCTATAGATATTCTGGAAGTTCCTCCGGGAAATTATTTGGGAGTTTCTCCGGAGTTCCTTTTCAGAGAAAACACCCGGAGAAACTTGCCAGGGTGAAAACTCCGGAGAGATTCTGCAATGAAACTGCTGTTGCTGGATTCTCCCGGAGGAATTCCTGAAGGAATTGCCAGAGGAGCTCCCGTAAGAACTCCCGGAGGAATTTCAGGAGTGAACTCCTAGAAGAATTCCTAGAGTGACCTCCCGGATGAGCTCCTAGAGAAACTATAGGAAGAACTTCTGGAGTGAATTTCCCAGATTAATTTCTAAAATAAAGCTCTAAAATGATTTCCTGAAAAAGCCTGTAAGTTAATTTCCTGGAATGAGCTTCTGGTGGAACTCCCGGAGGAATTTCCAGAGAAACTCCCTGACGAATTTGCTGGTGGAATTCCCGGAGGAGAACTCTCGAAGGAGATTTTCTGGAAGAATTTCTGGAGAAAACCTCCAGGGAGAATTTCTTCAAAGGAACTCCTCTGGGAAACTACCAGAAGCATTCTCGGAAACAAAGGCGAGAATTCATCTTATAGACAAAGCTTCCGGTTCTAGCTGAAACCTTGTTTGGGGTTTGTAGCTGGACCATCGATCATCATCAATAGAGCACCACCGGAGAATTCCCTGAGGAGCTCATGAAGTAGAAATTATCGGATTTGGAGCTCTTCTGGTGGAAAAATCTATATAATTCCTGGAAGAAGCCTGAATAAATTCTAATTCTGCCCCATGAAATTCTCGGAAGCATTTCCAGAAGGAACTGCCGATACAGAACTACTGCCGAATAATTCTCGAAGAAAATCCTGAGAAAATTCTCGGTGGAAATGCCGGTGGAACTTCCTGGAAGAATTCCAGGAGGAATTTTCGGAGAAAGCTCCTGGAGGATCTCCAGTGGAAATCTTGAAGTTTCCAATTTGGAATTCTTTTCAGGATTTCATTGCACAGAATTAATTCTAGAATTCTCCTGGAAATCTTGTATTGTTGATTTACATTTCGGAATAATTTCTGTATAAATTTCTGATGCAATTCCTGGAGAAATTCTTTAAAAATTTTCTACAAGAAATTATTCGAAAGTTAATTCACGGAAAATTTTATGGAAATTTACACAAGAAATTCGAAGATTTTTATTGAGAAATTCTCAGGAATGTTTACTGGAAATTCTGCGGAATTTCCACGGAATATTCTTATTCTTAAAAACTATGTGGGAAACAGCACGAAATTATTTGAATTATTGGTAGGGAAGTCTGTGAAGATTTTCTGAGGTAAATAATGGTGGAATTTCTCGGATTGGAATTCGGCAAAATTTATGGTGGAATTCCTAGAAGACACTGCCGAAGTTGAAGTTGCTGGAGGCATTCCTTTAAAGAATCCCTTGATAGAACTTCGGATAGAAATGCCAGTGGAGCAATTGTCGAATAATCCCTGGAGAAAGCTTGCAGTATATTGATTTGTCTACCGTATATAATATTATTTTCCAGAGAGGATTTGTTTAGAAATTCAGATGCTTATGGTTCTTAGTTTTCTTAAACTTTTGGAAGAATGCAGGATTTTTATAATATGGTATTGTTATAGCCTGATTTATATTCCTTCCCTGAATACTAAGTTCGTTAATATTTTTCTCACTTTATTTGAAAATATCTGATGAGCAATAACTCACGCATTTTTAAATCCATTATTGCTTTAATCATTATTGTTTCGATTTAGTTTGGATTTGGTTTCATGTGTAAATATTCATGTGTTTTATAAAACTACTATAAAACTACGATTTAGAAGACCAAAAAAGTTGCCCCCCCCCTTCTCGAAATCCTGGCTACGCCCATGCATACGAATATTTTTTAGATGTGTGACTGCTGATGTGATCTTATATGGAGTATAAAATTTCGGAATGTCATGAAAAACAAGAAAACTATCAAGACCCCGCATGATGAGATTGAACAGTTGAAATTGGAAATTTTAAACATAAAATACACGCGACGCGATTATATCGCTTGGTGACTGCGATTCTGTCGCCGTTAATATGGAAACGGTAATGGAATATTGCATGCAGTGGCCCAACGATAGAATCGCGGCGAATATTTGTCGCCGTCGCGGCGAACGCTTAGGTCGGAGCCTTAAAAAATGTTTTCACGAAGATGACGTCTGGTTCCAGTAATCAGGCTTTGTAAAATGTCAATTCTGCATGTCATTTGACTAATTTGTAATTAACTTTCTTCAGAAGTAAAATTCACATCATAATTTTACATGTACTCATAACGCTCGAGTAGGGCTATATTTTTGTTCCAGGGGTACATATGCTTCCTAAATATATACATCTAAGGCTGGAGAGTGAAAACTCTCCAAAATGTCACGATAATCATTTGACATAATGTCATTTGAATGGATATTTTAGCCTCCTACTTGCCCCAGATTATTATATATTTACAGCAATGTCTTCGTTAGATTTCAAAGCTTGTAGGCACATTGCCATGAGCTATAAGTTCGTCATACATCCAATGATCAATAGACAACTTCTGATAAAAGTTCTAGAAAAATTATACAAACGAATGCAAATGACATTTTACAACACTACTCCAGTAATAATGATATCGTGCTGCCAGAAGTCGAAAGCGGGGGATGCAATAGATCGTTATCGATGATAACGTCGCATTACAGGTCAAACGATTCTCCTCAAGAGTGTGCCGATTTCAGTTTGTTCGTGTCAAATATAGCACCTGATGTTACAGATGATGAACGAAAAGTATAGAACAGAGGTTCCCAAACTGTGGGTCGCGACCCTCAGGGGGGTCGTGGGCTGTTCAGAGGTGGGTCGCGAAAGACAAATCTTAATTCATAATTTTGTTACTATTTTGTCCCACAAATCTAATCCATATTTAAAATTAGGATCTAAGTAATGATTGGATGATTAAAGAACAACAAACCTGATGAGGTCAACGACCTCGACCGAACTCAATCCAAAACCAATCCTTATCCAATTCGAATCCAATCTAAATCAAATCCAAATCTATTTAAAGTAAATCCAAATCTAATTCAAATCCAATCCAAATCTAATTCAAATCCGATCCTAATCAAATCGAAATCCAATTCAAATCCAATCTGAATAAATTTCAAATCCAATCCAAATCCAACCCAAATTCAATTAAAATCCCATCCAAATCCAATCCACATTCAATTAAAAAAATTGACGAAATTTTGACAAATACAATGATGGGACAAAAAGCAATTTATTATGATTTGTCCAATCTAACGCGAACTCATTTTTATCTAATTTCACTAAATCAATACATTTGGTACCTGGTGGGTCGCAAGCAATATGGGATTCTGCTCGGTGGGTCGCATATCCAAAAGTTTGGGAACCTCTGGTATAGAAGGTTGTACTCGAGACACGATCGCAAATTGGACGCAGGATTACGTAAAGCATAAGATATTCAATTTTGAACTGAACAATTTTGAACTGATCTTAGACTGCTGTGCTGTGTGCTGTGTGTCATCTGCATGTCATTTTACTAGTTTGTTCAAAACTTTCTTCAGGAGCCAAATTTACTTCATAGTTTTAGATGTACTCATAACGCTTGAGTAGTGCTAAATTTTTGTCCAAGGGTGCATTGCTCTAAATATAACATCTGAGGCTAGAGAGTGAAATCACTCCAAAATGTCACGTGTCCTTTGCAGGGAATCAATATTCGAGCAACGCATAACAATATACCCTTTGTCGTCAACAGAGTTTGTTAGTGACAAATGCACCTCGCAACAAACCATTATCAGAACCCAAACACAATATGACAAGAATCATTTGCCTTGTATGCTCTGATATTTCCGAGAATACGATCGTAAATTGTAATCAGATTCTCGAATATTTCCATAAAAGTTGAAACTATGGTAGCATAAAACCGAAATTTGTTGTAGAGATAATGTAAAATAACGGGATGAAAAGAGTGCAACAAAATTGTCTTCTTTATTGTTGCTGACAAAATTTTACAGATCTTTGTCATTATTATCTCCGACAAAAACAAAGCTTTGTCGTTGGTTCTCTTTTGTCACTTGTTTCGCATGCGCATCCAAGAAAAATTGATCTCCCCCGTTCATTTGACATAATGTCATATGAATGACATTTAGTCTCCCACATAATGTCTTGTTAGAAAGAGTTGTAGACACATTTAAGCGTTCGTCATAAAAAATCTGGGAAAGTTATACAAACGGATGCAAATGACATTTTACAACACTGACTGTGACTGCTATGTTTTGCCGCTAAAACGTGATAGACCCCGTCCATAAGAATACATTTTTGTAGCGTTTTACAATCTTGAATGAAAATTTCTCTTGACTGCTACTTACATTAACGTCAGCCACTCGATGATTTGCCGCTGAAATGCGGTAGACACTATCCATGCAAGTTAATTTATGCAGCGTCTTTGATGGGCGTTTTTCGAGAAAAAAAAATATCGATGCTGCTGGATCGATGTTTTGTTTGTCTAAATATCGGCGCTGAAACATCGATATTCCGATATATAATTACGTTTGCAAAATTAAAAGCTTGAGCAAATCAAAATGCGCCGGTACAAAGTTCTACACTTCACATCACATCTCATATTCTTGCTATTTTTATCGGATTGTAGCTGATATTTGTTATACTTCCCAGGTTTGTTTATTGTGGATAATGTTTCTCTATTATGATGATTCCCTGATTCCTGAATCCTAATCCCCATCCATCCTTGAACATTGTAAACCTAACCTCGAGTCACCACGAGTACGTTGGCTTATTTCCCTCTCTTACTAATTTAATAATAAGATTATGTCGATTGTACATATCAAAAAGAAACGTGGCTCCGTAAAGTGTTATACACGCCTGAGCCTACCAAATAAACGAACTTGGAAAAAAATGTTTCTCTAAGTAAGAATATCGAAATCCGATAACAGCTACAAAAAATCAATACGGTTAAATATCGAACATCAAAAAATCGATACAAAATATCGATTAATCAAAGCGAAAATATCCATACTTGATATATTGTATCGGTATCACCCATTCTTACGTCTCCATCTGAAGAGCGCTTGTGATTCTGGTACCGGCGACCACTTTCTAACGTCGCCAAGTAAGTAATGCACATTGAAGAAAAT